>NC_061121.1:127892147-127903230 GCF_002878395.1 Capsicum annuum | reverse complement strand
TGTATAATATTTTATACATGTGCTATGCCTACCATATATGATTAAATGCCTAGATGAAGGAACAATACCCAACTAGTATGATATCATGAAATCCCCATGTATGTACAAGCTTATGCATATCACACGTTAGATGAAGTGCTTCAGTATATGAATTATGAGTTGTGTTGCTGGTCATGTATTCAAGTAAGCCATGCTATGTCAATTTCTTCTCATCGTGTCCTAAGGGTACTTATACACAAATATTTAGCTGTGTGCTTAGAGCCATGGAATGTTTTTATGATCTTCTCAGTCAAGCTTTGATCTACAGAACTCAGTCAGTCATTTGACTCTAGAAATCTCAGTAATTTTAGTAGCTCAGTAATCTCAATAACCTCAGTATTCCCAGTCAATCTCAATAACTTCAGTGTTCTCAATCAATCCTCAAAACTCAGTATATTCCATCAATCAATTAAACTCAGTATATTCCATCAATTAATTAAACTCAGTAAATTTAGTTTATCTATGCTAAACAATACCACTAGTATCATTTCAGTTTAGTTAATCAGCTTAGTTCAGTTAATCAATTCAGTGTCTTTCAGATGAGAGTAGGATTCAGTACCAAACAAGCCTAGGAAAGGGGACTCACACGCTAGATAGGACTTAGATCCGTAGAAGCAATCCCTAAGTTCCAGAACTATATAGCTAGCGTAGGTACAAGATATCATCCATTAGATAGGACTGACATACTAAGGGATCACCTGTTAGTGCATTAAAATGTATAGGAATTATCCCAGGGGTTACCTACTTGATTTGGACTGACTCCATAGCAGTTGTCTTTACCAGTGGTGCGGTACTGATACCCTTCTAACTGGGGTTATAGGTTGGACCCCAGTTAATTTAGTATGGGGAATATCGGTTAGATGAATACATCCCATAGTTTCAATAATAGAATCAGGACTATTAGATACTGTCAATTCAGCTCAGTAGTATAGATTTAGGACTATCAGATACTGTTACTTTTTACTATTATAAATAGACTCCGGGATTACCCACTAGATAGGACTGATCTCAACTATGGTCAATCAATAACGATATCATCAGATTTAGATATCACCCACTAGATAGGAATGATCTCTAATTCAGTTACTCAGATACAATACAAAACTCAGCTAGTTCCATCAGATTCAGTACTATTAGATACAGTCATTCATGTTATCAGTTATATCAGTTACCAAAACTCATGTTATTAGTATTGAGCTTTAAGACTGTCAGATACAGTCAACCAGACCAGTTCTTCATAGTCAAAACTATTAGACACAGTTATCCATGTATCAGTACCTTAGTATTCAGTAATACGGTATTAGTTTCTACTCATCAGTTACTCAGATGTCAATGTCAGTAGACTCAGTAGTCAGAACTCAGTATCTAGTCCTATTATGATCTCAGTTATAGTTACGTATGTATGCATGTATTCCCACATTCTTGTTAGTCAGTCAATTAGTATTGTTCATGCAAATGAACCTACTACATTCAGCCTACCTCACTTGCATACTAGTACATTCAAAGTACTGGCGTATTTGTGCTATGGTGTCTTATACCATAGGTTTAGAAGCACGAGCTCTAGAGAACTAGTAGCATCCCAATTAAGCAATCAGAGTTAGAAGTAAGTCCTCATCCTTCAAAGACATGATGATCACATTACTATTTCAGTTTTCAATTTATTTCAGTAGTTGGAGTTAGTTGGGGACATGTCCCATCAACTCCTTATTCAGACAGTTTAGAGGCTTTCAGACTACAATATGTTCAGAAAATTATCTCAGTTACTTATGTATTGTTATACCATATTTTTCAATTATGTACTAGTATCGAATCTTATGGCCTTTCAGTTCATGTTTCCGTATTTACGATATTATTACTATTATTTAGTTCTCAAATTATAGATATCAGTCATGGGTTAGCTTGTGGTCCTTTGGGGTCATAGGAACCGTGTAGCGTTCTGAGTACCAGATTGGGGGCGTTGCATAATCGGGGCATTCTCTGAGCTAGTTTCTTATCACAACACAAGCAAACCAAGATCCTAGAATAATTTGAAATACTGCCCCTTATAATAAAGAATAGCTTCCATGGCTCGAAGAAACATACCAAAATATCTGCAAGATTTGATGGGAACTCTGCCACTATGATCATTATGTCTAATCTGAGGACCACTCATAGTGTGCAGTACCACAAGCATAAAGCTGATAGGCTGCAGGTAAAGATGAACTATACAAGAAGGATCCTCACTCCCGGATAAAATACCAGTTGCACTATATGGATGGCATAGCCTTTTTTTGCCACTTTCATAAATCTTAATACATGTGCTCTCTGTGGTCCTCTTATCATCAAAAACCTTAAAGAAGGAACACCAGCTATTAGCATATGCTCTGATGCCAAATAGAGTGACAATACTAGTCCTCTAATGCATCCATGCACCAATGTTTGGTTTGAATAATATTTCTTAGAAAAATGTCTGGCCTACTCATGAAATCCAATCTCATATTTTAAACTGGTAAAAAACCCTGATGAACACCAATAAACCCACTCTGTTTTGAAAATTGTTTGATGATTCAAATGGTACCAATAGAAGAGAGGGATCTACAGTATAATTCAAACTTCCAATGTCGAACCTTAATGGGCCGAATTAATCATAGTCTAAAATGGAGCCTAAGCTGGCCCAAACTTTTTTAGGTTATCATTGAAGATCTTTGGTACCTTTCTCTGACTCTCTAATCCAACACTATGATAAAACTCTAAAATCACGTGTTGAAGTCTCATCAACATTTGTCCACCATGTCGCCTATCTTTTATTGTTCATTAGCGATAGAATAGAATCAAAGAATTTGTTTGATTTTCATAGCAATGCAGACACACGGTAAGGAGTTAATAAGTTAGTTTCCTAAAATGACATTGTAGACTCCCAAAGATATGTTACATATTCCTCCCCACCTATTCACAAGACACTACTAAATACTTTGCTCATGTACTAATACACCTAGTCCCTGATACAAATTTGTCAGGGCCCATTTTCATAGGTTATGATGGCGCCTACTATAAACCACCAGTAGGAAAGTCAAACTCATAGTCTAAAAAGGATAGTAATAGATCATTCAAATAGAATATGAAAAGAATTCTGATTAAATGTAACAAAAGATCAATCACATAACTGAATTCCAAAACCTAGTTATATCTGTACAAGTATTTCTAATATAATAAAAGTACAAAAATTCAATGGCGAAGTGAATTAAACTGATACAACTTATCTATAAATACAACATAGAGACAATTCTAGTACATAATAGAGAGATAAGTAATACTCCAAATGCCAGAAGCTCACTCTAAGTCTTTGAACCACGACTGCTCTACATAATGCACACATAAATGGCAATAACCTGTGCTATAATCTGCAGGCTTCATAAGTGTCGTATGAGTACCAAACAAATGGTACTCAGTAGGCAACTACCAACTATGCTCCAAAGATAAAGTAGATATATACAACATATAAACAGAATGGAAACTATACCTAAAAAGTCTACAAATCATATAACAAGTCAATGAGATAATAAGGATAGCCTATTCTATTCATGTCCAAGAGACTAACATAATAAGGTTGAGGAAGTATTGAGGATGAACAATCCTATTCAATCCATAGTTATGAATCTCAATACGATACCATTTATCCCATGCTAATTATAAATAAAGGGGAAAAAGGGACAGAAAATAATATACAAGGCCAAGGAATGGATATACAATATGACCTAACTTATCAAATCTTTATTTTAAGACCACATTTTAATCCTATCAAGATTTAATATTATCATGCTCAAAGTACATAACCAATGATAAATCTTTCATAAAAGAGCCATAATAATGATCATAATAATGATAAAAATAATATAAATGATAGCACTAGTAACCGGTTATTCTGAACAACCAAATACCCATGTGAGCCTATAACTACCTCCACTGTCCCAGGCTCGAAAGGTTCAATCAATATACAATCAACATTAAGTATAGTCATCACCCATACCTATGCAACCATCACATATCGACTAATAGACATATGTGCATACTAGTGATAGGCGATGCACATACAAGAATGAATTTACCAAAATCTATATTACCATAACCATCATTATCATAATTGTCATCATCTTAATCACCTTCGATCCTACTGGGTACATAATTATCACAACATCCTACAACCATGCAGGATTTCATCACATCATCACAATATTCTCTGACCTTGTCGGGTAACATCACATCATTACAATATCCTCTGACCTTGTCGGGTATCATCACATCATTATAATATCCTCATCTTTGTCGGGTATCAACACATCATTGCAGTATCCTCCATCCTCGTCAGGTATCAATATCATCATCATAATATAAAAACCAATGTCACATAATAGACAACAAGCCCTATAAGGGCTAAAGTAAAGTACAAGCCCCACGAGGGCTAAAGAAAATGACAAGCCCCACAAGGGCTAAAGAAAATGACAAGCCCCACAAGGGCTAAAGTAAAATTATATGAAAAAAAAGCAAGTAGAGTACATTTCCATAATTTTTTGCTCATCATCAATGTCGCATTATTAGTATGTGTATATAAAATAGGTGCACGAACTCAAGATGTGAAAAAAAGAGTGTAAATTCGTAAGTTTGTTTCCCAGAGTGAACTTCGAGACTAAATCTCTTATAAAAGTTTTAAAGTGATCAAAATATGTCACAATCAGAGTATATAGGAGTGTTAAATCATGGAATAGAATATATCTCGGTCAAACCTTTAAAAACATCATTATTGACCTCTTTTATACATTAAACTTATTAAGTTAGGCAGTTATAATTGTGAAAAAATCCATTTTAGGGGTGTAAAGTGGGTTTTAACCCTTATCTTGGAAGAAAAATCATAAGATTGCATTTTAGCTAGAATTACAACAACTACCGATATAATGATCATGAATATACTGAATCTATGCATGCCATAACAAATATTAAAACCAATGAAATCATAAGTGTCATACAACATCTTTTTCCATCCCATACCAGAGATGGGTATATAAACGTATATACATATTTAAAATTACAAACATATCCTTATAAGGATAAATGCTTCTCGGATATCCCACTAATATCTTAACACAGGCTTAGGTAAAATAATGTGTCAAAAATAATCATAATGTCATATCATGACCTTAGTCCCACACACATATCCAGAAATCTTATCAACAATCATATTTATAAGTTGATGCATATCTATAATGATCTCAAATATAGGAGAAATCTCACATATTAAAGACATAATATATTTATAAAGCATAACTCATAACAATTTGGCAATATAAGACATCTCATATCTATAGGTCATATATCATGACTTTGAGAAATATCATCTCTCAACGACAATTATCATATCAAAGAGAAAATAACATCTCTATAGACCGAATAACATGATTAAGAGGAAATAACATCTTTAAGGGCCCATGATTATGTCTAAGAGGAAATACCATCTCTACTGCTGAATATCATAACTAAGAGAAAGTAACATATCTAAAGGCCCAATAACAAATGTAAGAGAAAATGACATATCTGAAGGCCATTAATCTTAATCCAGGGAAAGTCATCCAAATTTATCAATTCACCAAGAAAATCTCATAAAAAAGGCTCATTAGGCACAACTAGGCCTAATATCCGCAACGAAGCCCACAATGACTAATACAAATATTGGCCGGATAGGCCAACTTCTAATCCTGAATTTTTACATTTAGGAAATCTATAACCCAAACTAGGATAAAGTATTTAGTTCAAATTCAAGATGTCAAGGAAGCCACAACCAAGTCTAACATAGGAACTTCAACTACAAACATAGGTGTTTAAGTGAACTCTACAAAAAATGTCATTCCAAGATCACCACACTATCCCAACACGATTTAAATATACTAATCATCCTTCAAATGCTAAAACCATATCCTAAAAATAGAATTATATCCTATCAACTCTATGAATTAGTTCATCTTTAGAGAAGGCACTAGGAATAAAAAATCTCATAAATAATCCACCGTCTAGATCCAAAACTCTTATCTAATCCCCAAATCATCAATATTTAAGACAATAATTTTATACACATAATCAATCCTAAAATTCATATCCGCATGTCATATATAATATGCATCATCTCAGAAGAAGAGTAGGTAGAAGCATACCTCAAAGCCGAATTGCAAAATCCCAAATGTCTTTCCAACTGTCCATCTTTACATCATAATCGTAGAATGTCATCACACTATAAAAATTATAATCTAATCATCAATATGAGTCTAACAATACCCATATTGCACCATTGTACTTTGGTACAAAAATGACACCAAAAACCCTAAGTGGGTCCCACTTATTGAAAATGCATTTCTTTGGTCAACCCAAGGTTCATACATGAACAAGGAGTTATAAACCACAAGAAATAGGTAAAAACAAAGAAATTTTTTGGCTAAAATGAATCCCTAAGATTAATTGGGTTTTTGGGTCAAATACCAAAAAATTAATAAATAAAGTGACAAAATCTTACCTTAATCTAGGTAAAACTCATGATAATAGATGTTTACCAAGCTCTCAAGTCACCCACAATAATCAATTTTGAGTTAGTACACTCTTTTTAGGGTTTCTAGGTTTAAAAGATGAACGGAAAATTCCCCAAATTTGTCTTTTGATCTATGTATAGCCCCAAAAAGTAAGGAAATCACGCTATTGGGATCCTAGCGGCTGCTATCAAAATCACCATACAATTTTCTGCAGGAACTCATTAGGAACCCAAGTCGGATCACCTTGTGGACTATATGACAGTAATGTCAAAAACTTGTTTTTAACCCTCAGAACTCATTAGGAACCCAAAGAACATTATCCAATGAGGATATTTTTGTGCAAACAATATTTAAAATTAATTGGAATCATTAAAACATTAATCCATGATCGTTTTAGCATAAAGTGAGGCCCACATCTATAATTTCTTTTTTCATAAAATCCGCTCATTAGCCCAAAATAAGTTCAAAAGTCTTGGAACCTGAACCAATGGTCCCCCAGCCTAAAATCAACATTTCAGTCATGATGGAAAAGTTGGATTTCTATTTAACGTCATTTCAAAAAATATGGGTCCCATACTCGTATTTCAATTTTCTAACTTTCTGATCAAAAGATCAAAATGAGCTTGGGTGTATTGGGAAACAAACCAATGCTTTACCCAGCCTAAAATTTATATTTTAGATCTACAGGTGCAATCAAAATTTGCATCCAAGATTATTTAACTAAAGTTTTCAGTCATATGTCATTAGGATCGAAGACTTTAAAATAAAGAATTAGCTCTAAAAACCATACGTTCTACCCGATATCCTAATCATCGATCCCAGTAAATCATAAATGACTTAGGTAGCTATGGAGAAGCTCAAATAGTTAATAAAAGCTAAAATATTAAAAATAACTTGAAGGATCATTACAGTTATTTATGGATAGTCTTAGATATTTTAAAGGAGAAAGAGCTTTTTGCTAGGTTCTTTAGATATGTGGTTTAGATGTCTTATGTCTCCTTTTTAGGGCATGTGATTTTTTAAAAAGGGCGATAGTAGTTCCCCAAAAGATTATTGTTATTAAGAGTTAGTCTCGGCCTAACTCTATGACGAGTAGGGATGGCAATGGGGTAGTATGGGTACAAGGCGGTATGGTGTTTAGGCTATGTAGGGTTGTGTGGGTTTAGATTACGTAGGTGACATTTGGGTGTGGGGTAGGATTAAGTAATTTTTTTTTAAAATGGTGAGGCGAGGGGCGGGTTGTGGGTATATGCAGGTTTAAACTAAGAAAAAGTTAAAATTAGTATTATTATCATAAATCTACCTAATTATATGCATTCTTCACTTAAAATTTTATGATAAAAAACATGTATAACACTACAAATAAAAAATTTTAAAAATTTTTTGGTTTCTTAATTCATCTTAATGAAAATTTGTTATTTGATCATTACTTCTACACTTGATACTTTTCTGATAATTTCTTAGTGAAAAGTGATATAATAGAAGTTGGTTGTTTCAATTTCCTAGTATTGAAAATATTATGGTTTTTAATGGAGTTACAAATTTTTTAAAAAGGAAAAAAATAAATATGTGGTGGTGTTGTGCGGGTATGAAAGTAGGGCTGGTTTATATGAGTTTAAAGGTGATGTGGTACGGTCCGGTGCAGTTTTAAAATTCACGAGTTTAAAAAAAATCCACACCGCACCCTCACCGCATAATACGATTGCCACCCCTAATGACTGAGGGCCAAAGTTTTGTGTGTCTTACTAGCTATTGCCATATATTTTGAAAGAACTTTGCTTCAATTACTACTCATTCAACAAGACTTACACAGAAAGAGGTACCATTTGTTTGGTCGGCCAATTGCGAAGAGAGCTTTCAAAAGCTTAAGTCACTTTTGGCCATAGCTCCCATCCTTGGTTTACCATTTGAATGTAATTATTTTATATTGTTTTTGAATGTTCACAGAATGTATTGGATATTGTGTTGATGTAGTATAGGATTTTGACTGCCTATGCATCATAATAAGAAATACCTAACTCATAACTTGGAGTTTGTAGCAGTGGTTTACACACTTAAGATTATGAAGAAACTACCTTTACGGTGTTAAGTATGAGGTGATCATAAACCATAGTAGTTTGCAACATATTTTCACTCAAAAGGACATGATTTTGAGACAGAGGCAGTGGATGGAACTACTGAAGAATTATGATAAGACCATCCAATTCTATTTAGCAAAGGCCAATGTAGTGGAAGATGCAGTTAGCTAGAAATCCGTCAACATGGAAAATTTGGCTTATTTAAGAGTGAAAGGTGACCATTGGCTAGAGAGATCCAAACTCTAGAAATGCGGTATATGCAACTTAAAGTGTCTAATCATAGCAGAGTGTTGGCAAGTATGTATACAAAGTCAATATTCCTTGAACGAATCAAGTTTGAACAACATAAGGATGCAAAGTTGATCTAGATTCAAAACAAAATGATAAGTGTTGAACCTCAAAATTTAAAACTTGATGTGTATGGTGTGTTTAGGGTGAAAGGGCTCATATGTAACCCATGGATTGATGATGCAATTTTAAGTTTTCTGGTAGAAGAACATGGTTTTTGATACTCTATACATCCTGGTGAAACCAAGATATAGCATGACTTATTATATATCTATTTGTGTCCCCAAATAAATAGAGATATAATATAACATTGATGTGTAATACCCCAAGAAATTTTTCGTTGAAATTTTGTACGTAAACGTGTTGGGTTCTATCTTCTAGAATGAATTATAAATTTTTCATATGGAATGTCTTAGATTATGACCCACAATTGCGTAGAGTATCGAATATGCTATCCAATGATATGTGGATCATCCAAAATGGACACTTGAGTGATGATTTATGAACATTTCGATCGAATGGTGAATAGTAGTGAACAGTAAAACGTATAGGAAAAAGTACTGAGGCCTGGCATATTTTTGCTCCAACTTCAAAATGATCATGACTCCTTGTACATAATGATCTGGGTAATCTACTATATATCAATAGAAATCTCTACGAGTCCTCTTTCCAATGAAATTGGTTACATTCAATTTGTCTATCGGAGCAAAAGGTTATGGTCGATCTACTTCAACCTACCATAAGTGAATTTTTGGGTCAACTTCAAACGATCATAACTCCTCGTACACAATGATCTAGGTGAGATACTATATATCAACAAAAATATATGAGAGTCCTATTTCTAATGAAATTGTTTCATCCAATTTGAATAGCGGAGTAAAACGTTATGGTAGATCTACTTCAGGCTATCAAAACAGTCCACCAAAGGACAGATTCGACAATTATTTAGTTTTTAGGGGCGTTTTGGTCATTCTCCATCACCCAAAATCCGTCCAAACTCTATATTAAAGCCTAATAGAAGCATTATATGTTATATTTGATCAAATTCCCTCAAAAAGAAAACCCTAAGCTCCCACATCCAACTTCAAGAACCTCTAAAGTTCACCATTAATTCTGTAAATTTATTCAAGATTCCAAGTACCTAGGTGAAGAACTCCAAGAACCATCATTCAAAGGCATAATTAACATCTAAAAAATGAGTATCGATCTAAAGTTCATAATTCAAGGTATGTAGGATTTTTCAACAAGAACTCTCTTTCGTTCTTGTGCCCAAAAGTAATTTTCTTTACAAGGGCATGATTTTTATTTGATTCATACAAATTTGAAGCATGAACCCATATCTTATGATAATTATTATGAAATCTTGATGTTTATGATTTTGAAAAATGAATTTACATGTATGGAGATATAAAGCATGAATCTTAAATGATATTTATCATGATTTTGATATTTGGGTCGTGAATCCTCATTGGAAATTGTGGTTTTTTAGAAAGTGTGTGTTATAAGCACGTTGATGTTGAATATTTGAGATATTTTGAATGATTTGAAGTTTTGTTCTTAATGGAGTTATTTTGAACTCGAGTGTGAAAAAAATCCACAACGTGGTTGATTTTGATAGATGGGAAGCACAATGGCTTTCGATGTATATTTATATTACTGAAATTATTTTGTTGTGGATTGTCTTTGAAATGATCTAAGCTAAGTCCGAGAGAAATCTTTAGCACCGAGTGGGAAGTATAAAGCGACCTTACTTTCCTAGAACTATGTGCCCCCTTAGGAGTGAGCCTGAGGCTGATTTATATAGTGATCACTAGTTTGTCTGGATTTAAAATCGATAGTCCTACTCCGATGGGAAGGATAGGACGGCTCTCCCCAATGTGGGTTGTACGTTGGACTCCATGTAACTCACATGGTTTATGTCGGTTATAAGATCTCCCAGTGTGTGTGTTTCCTTGTGTCTATGGTGAATGGTGAAGTGATTTGAAAGTGGAATTCTGAAAGTTATTCTTTCGAAAGATTTAAATGATATTTACATTATGAGAATTGATATTCTTAATGAACTGAAAGTGATTGACAAATAAGTACAATAACACATGTGAGTCATCATATAATTTGTCAATCACTTTCAGT
>NC_061121.1:127890486-127892047 GCF_002878395.1 Capsicum annuum | reverse complement strand
TTTACATTATGAGAATTGATATTCTTAATGAACTGAAAGTGATTGACAAATTATATGATGACTCACATGTGTTATTGTACTTATTTTATCCTCTCATAATTATGATGATTTTCTTTAGGCTATGTGAGTCTTTTATACATCCTACATATTTCTTATAAATATTTATGATGATGATGTTTATACAACTGCACACACCCCCATATACTCGGTTTCTTTCCATGGTACTGACCCACATCTTTGGATGTAGGCTGTATTTTCTCGAAATGTAGGTTCAGGTGCTAAGTTACAGGTTCGACTGTGATTGTTCGAGCACGCTGTTCTACATTCTCTGTTGTGGTGAGTCCTCATGTTCCGAGGATGTGATGTCTGATGTTGGTTTCACGAAATTGTTTACATTTGATAACTGAGTATGAGTCAGTTGGGGCATATCTCAATGGATCGCTGGCTTTATTGATTTTCTTAGAGGTTTGTCAGACTAATATAGATGTTGGGAGTTGACTAACAAGTTATATTTTGTTGTCTTTCTGAAATTCTTTTATTCTTGGATGATGATTACTCTATTGATATTTGAGAGTTATTTATGGAAACCCTGTTGATTTGTGTTGAACTGAATAAAAATGGCTTAGAGGGTTAGCTTGGGGTTACTCATAGCCTCAAGCACCATGTGACACTCTGAGACCTATTTTTTGGGGCATTACAAACTTAGTATCAAAGTCTAAGGTTTTATGGTATCCTAGGGAGTCTGACAAGCTGTGTTAAGTAGTGTCTTGATTATCGGTGTGTAGCGTGCCACATATATGAGCAAGAGGCTACAAGAAATTTTAGGAAAAAATGTGACTATTTCTTTCAGAAGTTTATCATGCTTAAATTGGTTCTCTCTGCTATTGATTCGTTCTCTTCTCTTTCAAAAATATGCCTCCGCATTAAGAGAGAAGAAATAATGATGGTCAGCAACCTCAACCCGCTAACCCATTGAATGAAAACGTATCTCATGCTGAATTTTGGGCAGCCATTCAGGCGCTAGCCTAAGCTGTTACTGCAAATGTTCAAGCCAACTTGGTCCCAGCTCCACAGTAGTAGGGAGGTGATTTAGCTGTGGCCAAGATCCGTGACTTCATGCGGATGAATCTATCGGAATTCTATTGGTCAAAGTCTGATGAGGATCCACGTTTGTTTTTAGATGAGGTACAAAAATTACTCAGGTGATGTATTTATCTGAGGAATATAGTGTGGAGTTGGTTGCGTATAGGTTGAAAGACCTTGCTTATGACTGGGTTGTTGCTTGGAAGAAAGGTAGAGGTGAGGGAGCTATCCCTAAAACTTGGAAAGAGTTCCAGGATGCATTCCTGGATAAGTTTTTCCCTTTGGAGATAAGGGAGGCGAAGGTGGAAGAGTTTATGAACCTGTGGCAGGGCTCTATAACTGTTAGGGAGTACTGTCTAAAGTTCAATCAGCTGGCCAAGTATGTTCCTGACTTAGTGGCTGATAATCAGGCTAGTATGAGTAAGTTTATGATTGGAGTGTTTAGTTATGTGGTTAAAGAGTGTAGGTCTGCTATGCT
>NC_061121.1:127768131-127887486 GCF_002878395.1 Capsicum annuum | reverse complement strand
CTTCATAGAGTCTTTTTAACTGATCTGATTGAGTTAGACATGGTAGATTTTGATATGATTCAAGGTATGGACTATGATTTCGAAATCTTTTTCTTCCTGTTAGCTTCCACAGCCGATTTATATACAAAATCACTCTAAAACATATCAAATCCAACAAAATAGCCTTAAGAACAAGAATATTCCCATAGTTTAAGCATTAAAAGTTCTATGAAATCATAGCATATCAAGTATGTAACATATTGTAGTTATTGTCAATAAGTGAAGAATAAGCACCAAAGGCCGAAGGGTTTGCTTCAGATGATGCCCATTCTCGAGTGGAAGTGGGAAAGTATTTTTATGAATTTTCTAGTAGGTCTTCCCAAGGCCTTGGAAGCATGACTTTTTTTGGGTCATTGTGGATAGTCTAACAAAGTCTGCTCATTTTATTTTTGTTAAGATAAATTAAAACTCAATGTAGTTAGCCAAGAATTATGTAAGGAATGTTTTAAGAATGGATTAGGTTCCTTTATCCATCACATCTAGTAGTTGTATGTAGTTCACCTCTAAAATTTGGAAAAATTTGCAAGAGGAGTTGAGCATAAATCTTGATCTTAATATTGCATTTTATCTCTTATGGATGGGTAGTCTGAGAGGACTATTTAGTTACTGAAAGAAATGCTAAGATCACGCATGGTTTATTTTATTGGTAACTGGGACAAATTCCTAATGTTTTGTAAGTTCTCATAGAATAACAATTATCACAATAGTATAGACATGGACCTATTTGTAGCTCTTTATAGGAAAAGGTGTAAATCACCAAAAGGTTAGTTTAGGTGGGCAATATAAGCCTTTGGTCACAAATTTAATAAAATAATGTCAAGATAAAGTAACATTTATTTAGGAAAATTTATTGGTAGCGCAATCAAGACAAAAGAAATATGCCTACCAGGAGGTAAGAGATATCTATTTTAAACCAGGTAAACATGTGCGGCTAAAGGTTTCTCCTATAAAGAGAGTTATAGGATTTGGTAAGAATGGAAACATTAGACCCGAGAATATTAGTCTGATTAAGGTTATTGATGATGGTCGTTTGCTATTTTATAGGATGACTTTGCATCTAAGCCTATCGGAGTCCATTCAGTGTTTATGTTTCCATTTTTAACAAATACCATAGGGATTGTTATTTTATAATTAAATGAGACTCAGTTTTATTTCACAAGAATATTTATTATGAGAAAGAACCAATAGCTATTCTTCATAGGGATTTTCAACCATTGAGAATTATAGAGATTTAAATACTGAAAGTCCAGTAGAGGGACAAACTTATTGAGAAGACCAATTGGGAGATTGAGAAGGACATGCCCAATAAAAACTCAACTTTTTTAGGATTAAGGTAATTTCTTTGATTTGTCTCTTGGTTTTCTTAATTTATTGATCAAAAATGAAAAATGGGTAAACTGGTTTAAATGTAAAGATCGTTTCCATCATGGTGGTATAGTCTAGCATACCAAAATTAGGTTAAGATTCTCCCTGCATAAAGTGTTAATATTATAAATCTAGGCTAGTCTTGGATGAAATCCAAGTGATGTGTGGTTTAGATAAGTACAACAATGGATAGATTTGTAGTTCTATAATTTGAGACCATATCATGATAACTAAGAGGTTGAGGAGTTTGTAAAAACTATTAAAGTTAATTCAGATATTATCACTTCAGATATTATTATTGACATAAAGATATTAGTTTGAGATATTAAAATCTAGACATGTATTGATAAATTGGAAAGTTTAGAGGTTGTCAGATTTGTACCTCACATAGGTCACTATAGTGGATGCAAGATAATACTATATGCCTAATATAGTAGAAATAATCTTGTTATGGTGTAATTCAGATAAGTCAATCATAACATAATGGTCATATCCCACTATAGAAATATTGTTATAGTGGGAGTGATGTCTTTATAGTGGTAAACGTTTTGATAAATGCAAAATTATACTTAAGCATTATTTTTTATTATACTTCTATTCTAGAGATGAAAAGGGTCACTTCGGTAAAAATAATACTCAGTTTCCATCCAAACTCCTTCGTTGGAGTAATTTAATCCACCTATTCTACTATTTTGAATTACTATTGTGCAGGTAGATTTGACTTGACCTATCATAATTTTCTGATGTAATTTAGTGAAAATAAGGTGAAATGATTGGGTTTTAGTTGACGGTGGATAATTTATGATTTTATGCTTAGAAATTAATTTTATAAACATGAATTTTGTGGAAATAAGGTGGAAAAATAGTAGAAAAAACATAGAATAAGGGTATGCTTATGATATTAGCCTTGGGGTTATTTGATGAGCTTGTAATGCTTGTTTCTGTTAGGTCATTGTTTGAGTGTTGGTTACATTGTTATTTTTAGTCCATAATGCATTATATCTACTTATTTTATGTGTGTGTATTAACTTGTTGGTTAGTACCACAAGTTGTTTTATCATCTAAAATAAGATTATGTCTAAAGACTTATTTCGAAGTACTAATATGATTGTGTTAGTTTTATATTATAATTCTATTATATGGATTGATAGTGCGAGATGAACCAGTAATGGACATCGTCAATGAATTAGAGGAATTTGAGGAGTATAAGGATGTGGACTTTCAAATAAGGAAAGTATAGCACTTACTTTGGCATATGTGTGGATGACACTAGATATCTAAGTTAGTTAGTACATAGTCAAAGCTCTTCATCTACAAGTCATGGGTAATAGTAATTGATAAGACCCCTAGATTGTTAGTATAACTTATAAGTTAGTTTAACGGTTCCATGAGTGGATCGAGTTGCATTATTGTTGTTATTTTGGGTTTATTGAGTGAAATAGTTGATAATATTATTGTAATTTTGATCCACGAGTGGTCCGTTTTATTGACAAACTCCAATCGTATAATTATGGTTAAAGTTTGATGAAAAAGATTATTTTTGTAAGGTTGAGTTTTTTATGAGTCATGGTATTGACTTGGTTGAATGTTGTACTTGTTCTACACTTTTTTGATTTCTTGATTGATATTGAAGAAAGACTATGTGAAGGTATTAATGTGAGCTATTACAGAGTTGTACTTGTTTACAATATGTTTGTTATATATTAATATTTATTATTATTATTATTATTATTATTATTTTGATTAATAGGTTTTTCCATTAATCAAAAAGAGAGTCGTTACATAGTCGAGTAAAAGCTGACCATCTACTACCTCAATTTTCATTATATGGCCTATTCATGTTTTCTATGCATCTACTGCCTAAATAATCCATAATCTATTTATAGTAAGTATCAATTCTACTTCTCTTGAGGAAAATGATTCAGCAATTGTAGCTTGTCTAGCCAAAAATCTTTGTTTCTTCCTTGAATGTGCAGGTATATAGCTATTTCATAACATATTTTAGTTGCATCAATTCTGCCATTCTGGAATCTCATCATGTTTTTATCTTTCCAAATGTTGTATACAATAATTGATAACACACGACAGAGCATCTTAGTGACTGTAACTTTCTTTTTTGCTATTTTGCATATCCATTCGACCTCTTGATGACATGTACCTATTACTTTGTTTGCTCTCATCATTATGAGTTTTTTGGTCCATATTTTATTAATATAAGGACATTTGAAGAATAGGTGGTGTAGTTTTTCTTCATCTTGATCACAAAAAAAACACCTCATATGAACATGCACCCCCATATTCTTAAGTCGATCAACTATACATAATCTCTCTTATATTGCGATCCACAGGTTGAATTTGAATCTAGGATGCACCCTCTTATGTAGTTTGATGTTCTTCCATACCAACCTTGGAAGTTGAGGCTAAAGTGTTGAATAAGTTTTATTAATCGTAAATTTGTTACTTTGTACTAGGCTTCTCTAGGCCTAATCTATACTCCCCTAGTAGCATTACTATAACATGATGAATTTACCACTGTTTTTGATCTTCTGCACCATCGAAGCTGAGTTCTTGGGGCTTGTCAGGTCCTTAAGTTTGGTATTCTTTATGTAGTAGTAGTGTACCCATCTAATCCATACTAAATCTTTTTTCATTTAGATAGCCCATAAGTGTTTTCATGATGGATGCCTTATTCCACAACTTGATATCAATAATATTTAAACCTCCAGCCAATTCTGGGTAGCAAAGTCTTTCCTAAGAAACTAGTTCTTTCTTTGATAGTTCATTGAGTCCTGTCCAAAGGAATGATCGGTATAATTCTTCCGGCATCTTAATTATCTTTTTTTGAAGCACAAAATGTTTATTATCTTTAGTATGCCTATAACCCTATACTGCATATTGGTTTTGTACTTATACTAACTGTGCTCTTACTTTTGTTGAATGTAGAGCATATCCTAACGACTCCAATGAAATCTCAGTTCTAGCAATGACCATTTTAACTCAAGGGTGAGTTTCATCTTTAGTGAATCCATGACCATTCACAAATAATTCTCTTATCCAATGCTTTAAGACCTAGACACTTCTATACTTCTATTTTTATAGGTTGTACGAGCAAATTATATTTGTTTACATATTTTGGTATAATGACTTTCATTTTTATGGGTGGTGTTTTTAGACATTTTATTATTCTTCACTGTTTTACCTTTTTGAATTATTGGTTAGTAATAGGTTTTCTCATTCTATATTTAGAAGTTGTTAAGTAGTGGTGTTGCTCAATGTGGTTCAGATATTTCTATCAGCGGAGGGTTAGTATGGGTGCAACTCACGACAGGGTTGGGTCGTGACAGTACAAATTTTTATGTACTGCTTTGCTTTGTGGCATTCATGAACATGCATTTTAGCCTCATCCTTCTTAATCCATATAAATAGAATAACATGATTACAAGGTGTTCTTGTTAAGTCCCATATCCCACAAGAATAACTCTTTCCTTAAAATCAATAAAGAATAGTCTAAAATAGATGTCCTCAATTTATTAATGGAACTAGTCAATTTAATGGCAATACATACAATAGCTTTAACCTTATTTTCCTCTAACTTCATCATGATCTTTGTAGATATTTGATAGCATACTTCATAATTCTATTCCTATTCTCTTAAAGTCTTGACATCATATAAATCCTAATATGTTCAAGCATTGTCTATATACTTTTCTCTTACATGTAGAACTACATTCTTGAATGACTGCATAAATTTGTAAATAATACATAACACTTTGGGAAAGGATAAAAAAAGCTCTCGACCTTTGGATATGAGGTTTACTAATAACCCATTCAGGGGATTTTCGATCTACATTTTCCATCTCTTTGATAACCTTGGAGAATTCAGGTTTTGTAGTTACTCTGGTAGCTTTCATAGTATATCATTCAATGCTTTTCCTCCAAAGCCACATGTCTTTAAATTATTGTGTGAATTCCTCACACAAAACCTATGTGAAACATCTGGCATTATTTATATAATGCTGGAATAAAACCTTTCTGCACATAAGAATGAAAATCCATGGAAAAGACTTTTGTGAAATTCCTAGATCCTCACCAAGAAGTGTAAGAAACCAACGTCATCTTTTCTTCCATTCACTTTCTACTAGTGTTAATGCAATAGGAAAAATTGTTTTTGTTTCCATCAATTCTTACTGATAATAGTGGCCACCCCCCACCCCATATTTTTTGCAATTTCAAATGACATCCATCAACCTCTATTATGGGTCGACATCCGACCCCTGTTTGTTAGCTACATACCACATATAGTCTTTAAAATCTTTTTTATCGTTCATAATTGTTTTAGATTTTTTGTCTAACTTCTTGACAGAAGTATTCCCTTAATTACTCCTCCTTATCTTAGTGTAGTAATACTAAATCGTATCATGCTGCTCTAATTTAGTCCTTGCCATATAAGTTTGATTTCGGGTAATGGTAAAATTATGAGTCCCCATCACATGAGTTTGAAATTCGTTCACTCCCTAGCATGGATTAATTCTAAAACCTTCTACACACTTCTTAGTTAAAATACAAAATTAATATTCGTGTTATAATTTTAATTGCCACATGAATGGTCGTGGTCTATCATCTTGATCATAAAAGGTTTATCTTGATTATCCTTTGATTGAAATATGAAGTATTTACAATTTGGCACCTTGCAAATTACCCTCGATCTTGTATTTTCATTCTTTTTGAACTTGATGGTTTTGGTACACAACATGTACCTCAACTGTTCACTTGAATTCTTTTCTAGTAACAAGAATTATATTAAGTGTAAACTTAAATTTTGGATGCTCCAAATTCCTAGTTGGACTAAAAACAATGGATCTTTTAAGATTTTCAACATCAAAATCTCCATGTAAACTCACTAATAATTGGCCATTTAGGTTAAGGGGACTCTCAACTGCCCTTCCTATTTACCATATTAACCTCTTGGGAGACCTTCATGTTCTCCACAAGAATAACTAATTAGAATTTAACATTTGTAAACGATTTAAACCATTTATAATTTCATATATAGGCTGAAAATAAGTAAGAGTAGCCTTTAAAGAAGTCAATGTAATGAACATATATTTTAAGCATTTTATCAAACACTTTGGCGGCATAATATAACCAAAACCCATACCAAAGACCATTAAACCATTACCATGCAATGAAATTACCAAAAACCATCATTGATGCATATAAAAGCATAATTAAACCATAGAAAACCATAACTAAGCCATTATAAACAAAACCCCCAATTATTAGTTGAAAACCATAAACTATGCAACATTTAAACCATGAAAACATCTATAAAATCCATGCCTTTTTAGAAATAATAAGTTGGGAAGAGGCACATGCCTTAAACCAAGAAAACTGATTGAATATAATCACCAAATCAAGCCCCAAAGCAATTCTTAAGTTAAAACCCTAGCTCTCTTTCCCCAAAAGCTCTTAGGAGAATTATGATATGTTTTAAAATAGTTTTCTAAGTGTTAATGAATAGAATAATAGGCTAAATAACCTCCTAAGTGTATTATAAGTCATGGTTCATAATTAGGGTAAGTAAGGAAATTTCTAGAATACCCTCACTTAAGTCCCTTAAAAACCCATCACAGGGATACGACTGACCCTCTTACGAGTCATACCCTTCCTTACAATTGGCTTTCACTAGTCGTACCCAGTCCTTAACCTTGTGATTAGATGCTGTCTAGTATACGAATCTTCCAACCAAGTCGTAACCTCACCATATAATCCATAACCATGATTCGTATCCCTTACCAAAAAGATCAAACACTGCCCACCATACGAGTCACCGTTACGACTAATATCAATCCTTTTGACTCATACCCCTAAGTCATGACCATTCCAGTAATAAAAACCATCCCACCTACTAACACTGATCATCTTACGATAAGACCATACCACACGTACCCAGTATACAACTCGTACCCAGGGGTCATATTGGGTTTGAAGAATGAATTTAAAGGAAAATTGCTAAGGACAATACCCAGGATGTAACATTCTCCCCCAATAGGAACATTGGTCTTGGAATAATGGATAAGGTAGGGGTAACCACACACAGAGTCATTTGGATAATCAATCATATTCCCAACCTTCATAAAAGTTCGGAAACAAAGAGGCAAAGTATTAATCTTTTCTTTAAAATATTCAGATAAAATAAAGATGTGTTTAAGAACACATACCTTAAGTATGAAAACCAAGAGCAAAAAGCATGAATGAATACTTGGACTTCATGTCTTCTTCTGCTTCCCATGTTGCTTCTTCTACCTTATGGTTCCATCACAGAACATTAACCGAAGCCACATCCTTGGTCCGCAACCGATGAACTTGCCTATCCAATATCCAAATTTGGACCTTTTCATAAGACAGAGAATCTGAAATATCCAACCCTCCCAAAGGAACGACCAAAGAAGGATCACCAATACACTTCCACAAACTCATAAGAAACATTACCAACTTTCCACAAAATCATATAATAACCAATAAACTAAGGACTAAGCTTCCTCTTCTTGCCAAACCGCACTACTTACTTCATTGGAGACATCTTTAGGAACACCGTATCCCTAACCTCAAACTCTAAATCTCTATGCTTAACATCTATATAAGACTTTTGGTAACTCTTGGGCAACCTTTAAGCCTATCCCGAATCACCTTCAACTTGTCCATAGATTGATAGACCAAACCAGGATCAAATAAATCTACCTCACCAAGCTTAAACCATCTAATAGGAGATCTACACCTCCTACCATACAACACCTCAAAAAGAGCCATACAAATACTAGAATGATAGCTATTATTGTAAGAAAACTTGACCAATGGTAGATGCTCAACCCAACTGCCACCATAATAAATCATGTATGCCCGAAGCATGTCCTCCGATGTCTGAATGGTTCTTTCTGCTTGCCCATCCAACTGAGGATGAAAAGTCATACTCAGACTAACCTTAGTCCCTAATCCTTTCTGGAAAGACCAGCAAAAATAAGACGTAAACTACATATCACAATAAGAAATAATTGTAAAGGTACCGCATACAACTTCACAATCTCTTAAGGATTCAACTTTACAAAATCTTCTGCCAAAAAGGTAGTCCTTACTAGTAAAAATTGATCTAACTTAGCCATCCTATCCACAATAATCCAAATTAAATCAAATTGGTTCCAAATCCAAGGATGATTGATAACAAAATCCATATTGATCATCTCCCACTTCCATTTAGGAAACTCTATTTCTTGATGAAACCCACCAGGCACCATGTTTTGAATCTTAACCTATTGACACACCATGCACTTGACCACAAAGTCAACTACATCTCTCTTCATACAAATCAACTAATCTCCTTAAGATCATGGTATATCTTTGTCAAGCCAGGATGGATAACATAGCATGACTCATGCTCCTCAGCCAAAAACCTTTGTCGTACCCATCAACATTCGAAACACACTGCCTCCCTTTGTATCGAAAAGTACCATCACCACTAATCATAAACATCACCACCTTTTTCCCACTAACATCACTCTTAATTTTTATCAAGACTTGATCCAACACTTGTTTCTCCTTAATCTCTGCACCAAGAGATGATTGCACCACTTCTTACCCTATCATACCACCATACTTAGAATCCAAGAGACAAACTCCAAGATTATCCAAGTAGTGAATATCCTTCATGAATTCCCACTTTTTTCTTCCACATTAGCCAAACTTCTCATGGACAACCTGCTAAGAGCATCAGCAACTATGTTAGACTTACTCGGGTGATGGTGATGACTCAAATCATAATCCTTGAGAAGCTCTAGCTATCTTCTTTGCCTGATATAAAGCTCCTTTTATATGAACATGTACTGAAGAATCTTTTGAATCAAAAAGATATCTACGTAAAGACCATAAGGATAATGCATCTATATTTTAAAAGCAAATACAACTGCCAATAGCTTGAAATCATAGGTATAATAATTTCTCTCATGTATCTTCAGCTGCCTGGAAGCATAGACAATCACCTTCCCATATTGAATCAAAACACAACCAAGCCTTACCCGAGATGCATCACAATAAACCGCAAACCCATCATTGCCTTCTGACAGAGTTAAAATCTGAGTTGAAGTCAACCTATCCTTTAACTTCTCAAAACTCCCCTCACAAGATTTCGGTAGAGAAAAATTTACCTTCTTCGAAGTTAGTAAAGTGAAAAAAGCAGCTATCGATAAAAAATTTTCCACAAACTTCCTATTATACCCGGCTAAACCCAGAAGCTTCGAACATCAGATGAAGTCGTGGGCATAGGCTACCCCTTCATCGTAGCAACCTTTTGAGGATCAACCATTATCCCCTAGCTAGAAATAATATGACCCAAGAAAGCTATGATATTCAACTAAAACTAACACTTAGAGAACTTAGAAAAAAACCGTTATTCTTCTAAGGTCTATAATACCACACAGAGGTGACTAGAATGATCCACCTGTAATGCTCTAAAATCTTATCCCGAGGTGTCACACTGTCCTTAAATACAAGTAGCCCTAAGCTAACCCTTTGAGCCTGTTACTACTTCTAATATTTGTTTTGGGATAAATAAGCTAAATAATGATGCCTTATTGTGTCAACTATAATCCAAATAATTGGAAACAATGTTTGTATAGTAAAAATACTGATAGTCTAGAAGACAACTTCAACTAACAATCTAGTCTGACAAAGCCTCTACTATTCAAACTAGAGAGACAATAGCACAGACCCCCAACTTACTCGCAATGAGCTGAAAGTAGAACTCAAAAAACTATGAAAGTGGAAAAAGCTACAAATATAGATCCTTGAACCATGAGAACTCACCAAGAATAAGGATGTAGATGAGATGCTCGAAGATCACTATAACTGCTGGGACTAAGCACTTGTACCTACATTATGAGACAATGAATCACACAGACATATATATGGATCAGTACTTTGGGAATATACTGAGTATATGGGGGTGTATGCATTTACATATACAATATCAATACTCTTTAATAAAGTCATACATGCAAATAGGAATGACTCACATGGATTGAATAAGTCTAAAATATAAAAATCATAAATCATGAATAGTGAAACATGTAACATGAATCTCGTGAGTAATTATGCTTAACTTTAACATCTATACTCTCCTCTTATTCTCAGTACTTGAAGGATAAAGGAAGCTTTAAATAATAATTTCAAGCTCATTCTTTTATCTTGTGGAGAGTAAAACTTCTTTAAAACTTAAGGGCTTAGAAATTTTAGGAACTTTTAACACTTGGAAACGCTGGAAATCTTTTAGACTCGGGACACTTGGAACTCAAGAGTTTCTTCTAACCGACATAAACTATGTGAGCTACATGGAGTCCAACGTCTTGCCCATGTTGGAGAGAGATGTTCTATCTATGCCAGCAGAGTAGAACCTTATCTTTAGTGATCACTATCTCGGCCTTGGACCCATAAATCTAAAACTTATTGTGGTACATAGTTCTGGGGTATCAGACCTTGGAATCATACCCAACTCGATGCTAAATACTACTCCCATACTTAGCTCAGAATTCTAATGAATCCACCTCAAAATAATTCAAGGGCCTACAATGAAGACCAAAACATATTTCTATTTGCTTTAAATCATACTCAATGTGGATTTCAACTCTATTATGACCGAAAGGCCAAATCTTTCTCAATAATATCAAAGTACTCAATTCATAGGTGCTTTTATCACAAAAGTTCACAAAATTATAAATCTCAAGTAGGGGTTAATGACCCATAACCAAATCTCAAGTTAAGACTCATCAAAGCGCATGCTAGATGTCATAAAAATTCATAAGTCACATAGAAAATTTGGAATTTTCAATATTTTTCATTAAAATCTCAACATACTCATGTACTTCAATTTCTAGAACATTAGAACTATTAAAATCTCAAGGAATAACAACATAGGGTAGAAACCCATACTTCAATTTCAAAAGAAAACATAGAAAATCATATAATCTAATAATTAAAACCACTTTTGGGCACAAGGACGAAAGAAGTGTCCTTGTCCTAACCCAACATACCTTAGATTATGACTTATAGGTGAACAACTTGCTTGAGACTCTTTTTGGAACTCTTGAGTGAGGATTCGCGAAATATTTGACTTAGGAATCTTGAATCTTAACTCAATTTGTAAAATCTATTGTGAGTTCTTGAATTTATTGGAGAAGTAATTTAGGTTTATTCTTAGGAAAGAAAACCCTATCTCTTGGTGTTTTTGGAGTAACTAAAATTATCTCATTCATTTTTGGCAATATCTGATGTTAAAAGGATGTCAAAAGACCAAAAAATCCCATTTAAAAATGACTTAAAATTACTAATCGGAATGTGCAATGGTAGGATGTGATAGTCCTTCTAGGGCCCGACGATCTTTGGTCCTACTTGTCGCACTTGGGCGAAAAATTGGTTCACTGCCTCACCTGTGACGATGGGTGCGATGGTCCATCAAAGGGCCGATAGTCCGTTGACCCTTACCGTTGTAATCAACCAAAATGAGTTCTCATTGCCTCTTCTGTGATGGTTAGGGCAACGGTCCGTCGCAAGCTCGACGGTTCATCGGCCCTCTCTGTCGTACCTAGGCGATTCTACTGCTTTTCATAAAATAGCCATATCTTTTTCTTCTAATGTTAGATTCTTACAAAATGGGTATCATTGGAAAGAAATTCAATTTCCCACACGATAAAAAGTCACAATTAGGATAATTTAGAAAGGTTTAAACACTCATCACTTCGGAAGTCACTCCTTAATCTTTTAGGGCCGGAATTACACTTCACTTGATACGCTATAAAGGCTCAGACTACGAGGGAACTTTGTGGGGTTTTATAATATCTCCCCCTTGGAAACATACATCCTCGAATGTTGCTAGTTAGACGAAAATACCGAGGAACTAAGGATGCACAACTGAAACAAAAGGTCAAAACCGTCTTTACATCTTTTAAACTTTTGAATATTTCGACAAGTGCAAGACATTACTTAAGAATAGATAATTAGCTAAACTTTGAATAGAAAGGAATTGAATTAAGGAAGAATAATAGCTTTGTCTTGATTTGAACTCGCGCAGAAAAGGTGCGGGTATTTGGCTCGCATATCTGCTTCCTCCCAAGTAGCACCCTCAATTGACTGATTCTGCCATAAAACTTTGACCAAGGGAACTTTTTTGTTCCTTAGTCTATGGACCCGGTAATCTAGGATCTCAATCGGAATCTCATCAAAAGAAAGACTAGTCTGGATATTTGAGCTCTTTAAAGAATCTACTACAACAGAATCACCAATGTGCTTCTTAAGAATGGAGACACGAAAGATAGGATGAATAGCCGACAACTCTGTGGGCAACTCAACTTTATAGGCTACTTTCCCAACACAGCTCAACACTCTATAAGGGCCAACATAACGGGGACTAAGCTTTCTTTTTTTCCCAAAACTTTTCACCCCTTTCATGGGTGAAATCGTCTAGTACACCACCTCACCCACATTAAACTCAAGATCTCTTCTCCTTACATCGGCATATGACTTTTCATGATTCCGAGTTGTCTTTAACCTTTCCATAATCAACTTAACTTTCTCCATAGACTCAAACACTGCATCAGGCACAATCATAGCAGCCTCACCCACTTCAAACCAACCTATGGGCGATCTGCATCTTCTACCATACAAAGCCTCAAATGGTGATATCTTAATACTAGCATGGTAACTGTTGTTATATGCAAACTCAATCAATGGTAGATGCTCATCCCAACTACCTTTAAAATCAAGGGTACACGCTCTCAACATATCTTCTAAAGTCTGGATGGTCCTATCAGGCTGACCATCTGTCTACGGATGAAAAGTCAAACTCAAATGAACTTGGGTACCAAGAACCTACTAGAAAGCTTTCCAAAACTGCAAAGGGAACTTAGTACCCCTATTCGAGATGATGGACAAGGGAACTCCATACAACCTAACTAACTCTCTGATATACAATCAAGCATAATCCTAAGTTGTATAAGATGTATGCACTGGCAGAAAATGCGCGGACTTAGTCAATCTGTCCATAACAACAAAAATAGAATCATGACGACGCAAAAGAGGTAAACTAGTCACCAAATCCATATTCATATCTTCCCACTTCTAAGTGGGTACACCAAACTCTTCCAACTTACCGCCAGGTCTTTGGTGCTCTAACTTAACCTGTTGGCACATTGCATACTTTGCCACAAACCCTGCTATATCGTTCTTCATGCCACTTCACCAATAGATTTGCCGTAAGTTGGGGTACATCTTGGTAGCACCGGGATGAATGGAATACCACACACCATGCGCCTCAGCCATAATTCTCTGCCTCAAGTCACCAACATACAAAACACACAATTTATCCTAACATCTCAACACACTATCTTCCCTTTAGGGGAAAACCTCTACCTTTTCATCCTTAACTGACTCTTTCAGTCTGACCAGATTAGCATCTAAGTCTTGCTACTCCTTTACTTCCAAAACTAAAGAGCATTTGGAACTACTCTGTACCAAAATATTTCCTTCAGCGAAATCAAGTAATCTAACACCCAATATACCCAGATGGTACACATCATAAGCTAACTCTTTCTTATCTTCCTCCACATGAGCCACACTACCCATAGACATCCTGCTAAGGGAATCCGCCACTACATTGGCCTTGCCCAGGTGATATAACACACTAATATTAGAATCTTTTAGAAACTCTAACCATATCCTCTGACAAAGATTCAACTCCCTCTAAGTAAACATATACTGCAGGTTTTTGTGATCAGTAAACATATCAACATGAACACCATACAGATAGTGTCACCATATTTTCAAAGCAAAAATCATAGTAGCTAATTCAAGATCATGGGTTGGAAATTCTTTTCATGCGACTTCAAATATCTAGATGCATAGGTTATAACCTTACCTCTTTGCATCAACACAAAACGGAAACCAACTCTAGAGAAATCATAATACACCACAAAAAAAAATATACCACTAGGCAAAGTCAACACAGGGGCTGAGGTGAGTCGAGTCTACAATTCCAGAAAACTCTTCTCACAGGAATCTGACCAAAGGAACTTAACTTACTTTTAGGTTAATTGAGTCATGGGAGACGCAATAGAAGAGAAACCTTCAGAAAAATGGCAGTAGTAGCTAGTTAGACCCAAGAAACTCTTAATGTCAGACGGAGAGATAGGTCTAGGCTAATTTCTTACAAGTTCTATCTTCCATAGAGCAACTCTAATGCCTTAGGCTGAAATAATATGACCTAGAAAGGCTACTGACCTTAGCCAAAATTCACACTTGTTGAATTTGGTGAACAACTGATGATCTCTAAGAGTTTGGAAGACAATCCTAAGATGATCTACATGGCCATTCTCGGTACGAGAGTAAACAAAGACATCATCTATGAACACTATGACAAACATATCAAGATAATGCTTGAACACTCAACTCATGAGGTTCATAAAGGCTGCTAGAGCATTGGCTAGCCTCAAAGACATTACTAGAAACTCAAAGTGACAACAATGGGTTTGGAAGGCTATCTTCAGGATGTTACACTCCCTCACTTTAAGCTAGTGATAGCCGGATCTAAGGTATATCTTTAAAAAATAAGTTACACCTTGCAACTGATCAAATAGGTTATCAATTCTCATAAGAGGGTACTTATTCTTAATTGTGACCTTGTTAAGCTGACGATAGTCTATGCACATACGCAAAGAACCATCCTTCTTTCAAACGAATAGAATATATGTGTCCCAAGAAGTGACACTAGGACTTATGAAACCTTTATCTAAAAGACATTTGAGTTGCTCTTTTAACTCCTTAATCTCTGCAGGTGTCATATGGTAGGGAGGAATAGAAATAGGGTAAGTGTCAAGAAGAAGGTCAATCAAGAATTATATCTCTCTATCGGGAGGTACCCTTTGGAGATCTTCCAGAAAAACATCAAGAAACTCATTAACAATGTGGACTGACTGAATAGTTGGAGCCTCAGACTTAGTGTCTTTAACTCTAACTAGGTGATAGATGAAACCTTTGGATATTAGCTTTTTGGCTTTAAGATAAGAGATAAAATGGCTCTTAGGAAATACCGAACTTCCAGACCACCCTAAGATTGGATCATCAAGAAATTAAAACTTAACTACACAGGTACAATAGTTTGTAGATGCATAAGAAGAGTAAAGCCAGTCCATGCCCAGAATAACATCAAAATCCACCATGTCCAACTCTATCAAATCAGCAAGTATGAATCTATGAAGAACAATGATAGGACACTTTTTATACACCTTTTTTGCAATAACAGACTCACTCACTGGAGAAGAAACTAGGAAAGGCTCAAGAATTTTTTTCGGGCACATTTCAAAATTCACAGCAGCTAATGGGGTGACATAAGAAAAACTCAACCCTGGATCCAACAGTTTGTAAACATCAAAGCAAAAGGCACGAAACATACTAAAAATAGCGTCAAGTGAATCCTCGTGCTCCTGGCTTGATGGAAAGGTATAGAATCTATTCTGGCATTGATCGCCAGCAGTACTGGAAGAAGAACAATGAGGAGGGGTTGGACGAGCTAAAGGAACTTGGGCACTAATAGCCAGAGTTTGAGGTCAGATATCTCTACTCCCCTGCCTAGCATGTGGGCACTCTCTAAGTTAGTGGCCCAACTTGTCACAACCAAAGTAACCCCTCTATTTGGCCAAACACTCATTGGGATGGGTCCTACCATACTTATTACAAGAAGGATAACTGGGCCTGTTACTCACACTATTCTAGGACCTGGACATGGAGACTTATTCCCTTTCTCTTGCCTATTTCTAGGTGTGGGAGAACTAGCTGATGCAGGTGCTGACATAGATGAACGACTCTGAAACTGCAGACAGTTCCCTCCATAAGATCTTGTTTAACCATGCTCAAACTACTTCGATCTAGCCCTCATATTTCCACTTACTCTATCTCTCTTCCTTATCTTATCAGCCTCAATTTGTTGAGCATACATCATCAGTTGGAAAAATCCATATCCCTATTCAACATAGCAGTCCTACTCTATTGTAGCACCAAACCAGATACACTAGTCATGAACTTTCTCATACTAGATCGGGTGTCAGTTACCAAGTCAGTAGCATACTTGTCTAACTGGTTAAACTTAAGGAAATAATCATTTACAGTAATAGAGCCTTTCCTTAGGTTCATAAATTCCTCTATCTTTTCCTTCCTCAACTCAAGTGGGAAGAATTTTTCTAGGAATGTATCCGGAAACACCTGCCAAGTCGTAGGAGTAGTATTCTCCCCTCTATTCTTCCTCCATGCTACAACCCAATAAAAAGCAATATCTTTCAGCCTATGAGAGGCCATCTCTACACTCTCTTCTTTAGAAATATTCATGATTTCGGTGATCTTCTTCACCTTTTCAAGATACAACTATGGGTCCTCACCAGCCTTATACCTATAGATATCTGGTGGATTCATCCGCATAAAATCATGGATCCTAGCAGCAGCAAAGTTACCACCTTGCTAATGCAGAATTGTGGCCTGGTTATTAGCCTTGATATTTGTGGTGACTGCTTGGGCTAATTCCTGAAAGGCCGCCTAAAACACTGCATGAGACACAGTCTCATTCAAGGGATCAACAGACTGAGGTTGCTAGTTATTGTTTTTGCAGGCATTCTCACTTCGTAGAGGCATTTATTGATTTAAAAAAGCATGAATTATTATATGAGAGGGACAACTATAGGCACGAAAGAATCTGAAAGAAAGGAACAACTTTTACCTAAAACATTTTCTAGCCTCTTACTTATAGATGTGGCATACTACACACCCATGATCAAGACTCTTCTTCGCGCATCTTGTTAGACTCCCTTGGACTCCTTAAACCTGGCTTTGATACCAAGTTTGTAATGCCCTAAAATCTCATCCCGAGATGTCACAGGTACATAAGGCTACAAGTATACTTAAGCTAACCCTTTGAGACTGTTACTACTTCTAACACTTGCTTTAGGATAAATAAGCTATACAATGAAGCCTTACTGTGTAAACTATAATCCAAAATAACTGGAAATAATATTTGGATAACAAAAATACTGATAGTCTAGATCACAACTTCAACAGAAAACTTAGTCTGACAAATCCTGTACTACTCAAACTGGAGAGATATTAGGATAGATCCCCAACTGACTCGCAATGAGCTGAAAGTAAAACTCAAAACACTATGAAAGTGGAAAAATTTGCAAATATAGGTCCTCGAACCATGAGGACTCATCAAGGATCAGGATGTAGATAAGATGCTGGGAGATCACTATCACTGCTGTGACTGAGCACCTGTACCTACATTATGAGACAATGTAGCACATAGACATATATATGGATCAGTATTTTGGGAATATACTAAGTATATTAGGGTGTATGCATTTAAATAAACAATACCAATACTCTTTAATAAAGTCATGCATGCAAATAGGAATGACTCACATGTATTGAATAAGTTTAAAATATAAAACTCATAAATCATAAATAGTAAACTATGTAACACGAATCTCGTGAGTCATTATGCTTAACTTTAAAATGTAAACTCTCATCTTATTCTCGGTACTTAAAAGATAAAGGAAGCTTTAAACAATACTTTCAAACTCATGTTTTTATCTTGTGGAGAGTAAAACTTCTTTAAAACTTAAGGACTTAAAACTTTTAGGAACTTTTAACACTTGGAAACTCTGGAACTCTTTTAGACTCGGGACACTTAGAAATCAGGACTTTTTTCTAACTGACATAAACTATGTGAGCTGTATGGAGTCTAACGTCTTGTCCACATTGGGGAGAGCTGTTCTATCCTTGCCATCAGAGTAGTACCTTATCTTTTGTGATCACTATCTCGGCCTTGGGAAAATAAATCTTAAACCTATGGTGGCACATAGTTCTTGGGTATGAGACCTTGGAATCACACCCAACTTGATGCTAAATACTAGTCCCATAATTAGCTCAGAACTCTTAGGAAATCCACCTCAAAATAACTCATGGGTCTATAATGAAGACCAAAACATATTTCTATATTCTTTAAATCATACTCAATGTGGATTTCAACTATACTAGGACCGAAAGACCATATATTTCTCAATAATATCAAAGTACTCAATTCATGTGTGCTTTTAGCACAAAATTTCACATAATTGCAAATCTCAAGTAGGGCTTAATGACCCATAACCAAATCTTAAGTTAAGACTCATAAAAGTTCATGCTTGATGTTATAAAGATTCATAAATCATATAGAAAATCTGGAATTTACAACATTTTGCCTTAAAATCTCAACATACTCATGTACTTCAATTTCTAGAACATTGGAACTATTAAATTCTCAGGGAATAACAACATAGGGTATAAATCCATACTTCAATTTCATAAGAAAACATAGAAAGTCATATATTCTCGTAATTAAAATAATTTTTGGGCACAAGGATAAAAGAAGTATCCTTTTTCAAACCCCACATACCTTAGATTATGAATTGTAGGTTAATAACTTGCTTGAGACTCTATTTGGAACTCTTGAGTGAGGGTTCTTGAAATCATTGACTTGGGAACCTTAAATCTTAACTCAATTTGTAAAATCTATAGCGAGTTCTTGAATTTCTTGAAGAAGGAATTTGGGTTTGTTCATGGGGAAGAAAACCCTAGGTCTTGGTGTTTTTGGAAGAACTGAAATTATCTCCTTTGTTGTGGGCTATATCTGAGTGTTAAAAGGGTGGGAAAAGACAAAAAGCCCTTTTAAAACTGACTTAAAATTACTGATCAGGATGTGTGATGGTGGGGTACAATGATCCATCGAGGGCCTGATGGTCGTCGGTCCTTCCCATCACACCTTCGCCAGAACTTGGTTCACTGCCTCGTCTGGAATGATGGGTGCGACGGTCCTTCGACCCTTACCATTGCACTCAACAAGAATGCAGCCTTACTTCCTCCTCTGTGACGGTTTGGGCGACGGTCTGTCACAAGCTTGACGGTCCGTCGGCTCTCTCCATCGCACCTGGATGATTCTTCTACATTCCATAAAATGGCCATATCTTTCACTTCCGGTATAGATTTTGACAAAATGGGTATCGTTGGAAACATAATTCAATTTCCCACAGGATAAAAAGTCAACATTAGGAAAATTTAGCCAAGTTTAAGCACTCATCACTTTGGAAGGCATTCCTTAATCTTTTAGGGTCGGAATTACACTTTACTTGATATATGCTCTAAAGGCTCAGACTATGAGGGAACTTGGCGTGGTTTTACACCTCCTCACTCCTCGAATACACCAGAATGTCATCAATAAACCAAATGAAAAAGAAATCTAAATTATGCTTGAACACATTATTTTTTGAATCCATAATTGCTGCTGGAGCATTGGTCAACCAAAATGACATCACCAAGAACTCAAAAGGCCCATAACAAGTATGAAAAGCCATCTTAGTGATATCCCCCTCACTAATCTTAAGTTGATGGTACTTACACCGAAGATCTATCTGGGAAAAGAACTTAGCACCCTATAACTGATCAAATAGATCATCTATTCTTGGGAAAGGATACTTGTTCTTGACTGTTACCTTATTCGACTACATATAGTCAATGCACATCCGAAGGGAACCATCCTTTTAGAACACGAACAACACCGGTGCACCCTATTGAAAAATACTATGACGAATAAACTCCTTGTCTAGAAGATCCTTAATTTCCTCCTTGAGTTCCCTTAACTTAACCGAAACTATCTATACGGAAAAATAGATATTAGATAAGTGTTCTGAAGAAAATCAATACCAAACTCTATTTCCCTATCCAAAGGAACACCAGGAAGATAATCCGAAAAGACCTATGGAAACTCATTAACTACTAGAACTAACTACAAAGAAGGAACTTCCGAGTTAGAATCTTTAAATCAGACCAAGTGATAAAGACACCCTTCAGAGATTAACCTTCGAGCTCTAAGATAAGAAATAAATATCCCCCTAGGAGCTAAATAACAACCCTCCCATTATATTTCTGGATCATCATGGAACCTAAATATTACCTTACGAATTAGATAGTCTAAAGACGCATAACTAGAATGCAACCAGGTCATACCCAAAATCATATGAAAATCCACCATCCTTAACTTAAATAGATCTACCCAGGTCTGCCTGTCACCAACAGATACCACACACACCCTATAGACCTGTCTAGTAATGACCTAGTCTCCTATCTAGGTAGAAACAAAAAAAGGATCTTAAATAATTTTTGGGTCAAAACCAAAAGACACAGCTATATAAGGAGTTATATATGAAAGTGTGGAGCCCGAATCAAGAAAATAAGATACATCATGGGTAAAGAATTGTAACATACCAGTAACAACATCAGGTGATGCCTAGAATTCCTTCCAGGACGCCAAAGCATAAAACCTATTTTAACCTATACTAGAACCTAGAGAGATAATAGAAGCAGATGCCATACCACCAGGTGTAGGAGCAGAAGATGAAGCCTCCAGAATCTTATTCCCCTCTGTAGAAACCTTGTTGACTGGACAATCCTTGAGCTGATGGCCGGCCTAACAATACTTAAAGTACTTTTCTCAACCTTCTTCATAGAATCCTAAATGAGGACGACCACAGAATTGAAAAAAAGGCATAAAGAAATAGATTAACCTCCACTTGCCTGAGATTAGGTAACCTGAGCTCGAGAATTATAACCACCTTGGTGATGCCTGTCGCTCGACTGCTATAGGTAAGGAGAACTGGCAGCAGAGAAGGAACCAGAACTCCCCCACTTTATTTCTGCAATTTTCCACCACCTCCACCACCCTGAGACTCTGCACCCCCTGATTAGAAAACCTGCCCCACTTTCTTGCCCATCCCCAAATTTTTCCTGCTTTCTTTTTTGATCCTCAACCTACTGCATATGAACTGTCAACCAAGAAATGTTCATATACCTTATGAGAAAAAGAGTCTTCCTCTCTAATATCAAATCTCTATTCAACCCGAATGTGAACTTCCTCATTCTCGACCTCATATCAGCCACCGAATAAGAAGTATACCTTGAGAAATAATGAAACTTTAAGAAATATTCCCTCATAAACATCCTTCCTTTCATGAGGTTCACAAACCCATCCATCTTAACTTCCCTCAAATATTGAGGAAAAAATGATCCATAAAGGTATTAAAAAAGGCCTCCCACAACCCTTCCTTTTCAATATCACTCTTATCTCTGTCCCACTCCTCATACCACTAATAAGCATTATCTTTGAGATGATAAGCCGCATGGCTAACTCCCTCTAACTCAAAATCCTACATAACCTAAAATATCATCTGCAATTAATCCTAGATGACCCATGGGTATTCCTCCACCTTTACTCCCTTAAATGTAGGAGGACCCATCTTCATAAATTGTCCAACCCTTGTGGCCTCAGCAGACAAAGCATAAGTCATACCCCGCTCATCTTGAGCAGCGACCATCTGAGCAATAATATTAATACACTGATAAAACTCTGCATTTGTCACATTACCCTAAGGGACCTGGGAATCAGTAGGAGGAATAGGAGGAACTCAAGTATAATCGATTATAGGACCATAAGTCAAAGATTTACTATAGACGTAGGAGGGGCCCCTTTAGCATTATCCCTAAATGGATGACAGTATTTTCTTTTGTTCTAAATATTTAAGGCATGATCTCAAAGAGAAACAACCAAGGATTAGAGAAGATTCCAAGACTAAGAAATTCAAGAAAGTTAAACATTCCTGAATTTCTCACAGCATCTCTATTATGAGTGTGGCACACTTCACACCCCTAAAAAATACTCTACTCCACACGACTTTATAGACTTCCAAGTTGACCATGAACCTAAAGCTATGATACCAACTTTTCAAGACTTGAACTAAATTCTAGAAGTAATGGGTATCCCAAGTTCAACCAAGACTGGGGATCACTCCCTTAACCTAACCCAACCACCTCACATATCTTATAACCAGATTGTGTAAATGATCTCATAAAGACTCTGGGATAAGGTCATAATCGTGACTGACCCAATAGAGTCTACCCGTACAAAACCAACCATCTATGCCATACCAAACCAAAGAGAATATTAAAACATAATATGATAATAAAACCCAAATAATGGAATAATAAGTAATCATGTCTGATGATGCCAGTCTCCCAGCTTATTCTAATACCAAGGCTAACACTAATACTGATCCTGCCTATACAAACCTCCAAAAATACCATAAAGCTTCTATCCAAAAGAATACAAATATTCAGTTGGGATATGACCTCAACCATTTTCAAAACCAAAATCTAAAACAAAATCAAAATATCTAAGAATGTTCATATCATGAAATAGAGACTTTTGAAAAGATGAAAGCTCACCACTTCAATGTTAAAGTTTTCCCCAAGTTAATTACTATGTAGGAGAAGTCTAATAGATGGTTCCTATATAGCATGGGTATACAGCCACAAATAGATCGGTTAGCGAATGACCACTAGTATGTATCTCAGATAAGGATAAAGTAATGGAATTTAAAAAACAATGTAAAATCATCCATGATGCATACAACCATACATATATATAAGTACTGAGAATGGGAATCTGGTTTTCACATAAATTTAAAACCTTTACCTGGGTTGTGTAACCTTGCCATTTAACCACACCCATAGGACATATGGGTTCATCTCTCCCTGTAAAAAGAGTCTCAGTGCGTCTAGCTACACGATCAGGAAATATCCCTTGGGATGACTAGTACAACCCTCCAATATAAAATGTGATACTCAAAAATGGTCATCAACGACCTCTTATATCAGTGAATATAAGTTTCCAGTTTTGGTCCTCCCGGAACCTCCTCCTTCCACAGCATAGTTATACTTCCCACTATTAATGCTCGATCAAAACATGTCCAAACAATCTAAGTACCATTTATTACCAAGGCCAATTAATAGTGGTATAGTCATACTAACCATACTAGCAAGATTTATTCATAACCAAACTATTTAGATTAAGGGACTCTCAAATGCCCTTTTTGTTTACCAATATAAACCTCTTAGGAGCCTACAATGTTCTCCACAAGCATAACCAATTATACTTTAACCTTTGTAAACCATTTAAACCATTTATAGTTTCATATATAAGCTGAAAACAAGCAGGAATTCCATTTAAAAAAGTAAATGAAGTGGCGTATCTTTGTAAGCATTTTATCAAATACCTTGGGGGCATAATATAAGCAAAACAAATTACAAAAATCATTAAGCGATTACTATGCAATTAAATTTCCCAAAACCTTCATTGATGCATATAAAAAGTATAACTAAACAATAGGAAACCATAACCAAGACATTATAAGCAAAACCCCCAATTAATAGGTGAAAACCATAAACCATGCCACATTGAAACTGTGATAAGTAGGGAAGATACACATGCCTTAAACTAAGAAAGATGATTGAAGAAAATCACTAAAGCAACCCCCAAATCAATCCTTATGCTGAAACCCGAGCTCTCTTGCCTCAAAAGCTCTTGAGAGAATAATGATATATTTTAAAATAGTTTTCTAAGTGTTAATAAATAGAATAATAGGTTAAATAACATCCTAAATGTATTAGAAGTCTTGCGTCATAATTAGAATAAGTAGAAAAATGTCCAGAATACCTCCACTGAAGTACCTTAAATACCTATCACAAGGATACTACTGACCTATTTATGGGTCGTACCCTTCCTTACAATTTGTTTCCATCAGTCTTACCCAAGCATTAACCTTTGGATCCGATGTTGTCTAGGATATGACTCATCCAACCAAGTCATAAACTTAACATACAATCCATACCCATGATCCGTATCCCTGACAAAATGAATTACCAAGAGGATCAAACACTACCCACCATACGAGTCACTGATACGACTTGTATCAATCCTTACAACTCACACTCCTAAGTCTTGACAATTTCAGTGATCAAAAACATCTCACCAACCAACATTGGTAAGCTTATGATCAGACCATACCACTCGTACACCAACATACAGCTAGTAACCCAGAGTTGTATTGGGTCCGGAGAATAGATATCAAGGAAAGTTTCTAAGGCCAAAACCTAGGATGTAACAACTTCTCTCAAAATGAGGCCCAATGTTTAACGAAATCACACTTTTCTATCATTTCTTTTCAACTTTTAATGCATTGTCTCATCTTAATTATAGAATTTTTTTCCCGTGCAATAGTCATAATTGGTTATCTCTCCATGAAAATAGTTCATCACTGTCTAAAATGTCCATCAACCATTATAATGTAGGGTAATGGTATACGTATATGAACCTTCACCATCATTTGGCATGCAAAAAAAACATAGAATCTATTAGTTTTAATAGAATAAATAACACAACCAAAATATGTAATTAATACAAATCCGATGCAAAAATATGTAACAATCATGAAAATCTTAATTAATTTTTAATTTGAGTTATGCTAACATTTGAATTACCTATGTGTGTGATAATTTATGACAACTTCAAGTTTAACTATTTGTATATTTTTAGAGGATAAGAAATCATATCCTCCCAAGTGATGTGGTTATGAAAGACTAAATTCATGGGGATCTTCTTGAGTCACAAACTTTAAGAATAATATTCTATTTGATAATTAGGAAAAGAGTCAAGATATAAAGATAGTTGTATTTTATAGAATGCAAAAGAGCCAAACTTTTGCCCTTAAAAGTAGACATGTAATTAACCCATCATGCTAATAACGATTGCAATATACCCTAAACATAATCTAGAATATATTTTGGAAAATAATAGATTATATAGAATGACACAAAATTCTATTCTTGTAATAGTAATCTTGTAAATAAACTTTACAGAAAAAATTCTTTATCTCTTTTTTATCAATCAACATTGAATATTTAGGGTAATTAAATTGACTGTGTACTTACATGTCAATGTGAATTATAGCTTACTTTTGAAACAAAGTTTCATTGTCAAACTAAATGATTTGTTTCTTTGTAACTGGTGCACTAAGTTGTTTTATGTGAAGTTGGGATGAGTTTGCTAAGAATTATGTTTTGCACATAGAAGGGGATGCAAGTTAAGAGAGTGGTTGTTCATGAACCAACAATTAGGAAGAGTCACTCAATTATTCATGTAATGGAGGATTAACATTATAATGGAAGATAGAAAGAGCCTAGGATCTTATTGTGTATTGAAAAAGATGATATGTAATGATTTATAACTTGTTCCTATGTTTTAGGTATTGTTCTTTGTATAAAAGTCTTCCTTAATAAATACTATAATTACCCTTGACAAATGTAATATATCTATTTGTATTGTTAGTTAGTGTTAATATAATGAATAAAATGATTTTGTTTGATCAATTAGAGGTTAAATACAAAAAGTTGGGGATCGCAGGGACCAAAACCAACATAAGGCAATAAACAAGGACAAAATTAATTATTTTCTTGCTGATGAATCCTAAAATAGATTGTTCAACAGGATAAAAAAAAGGAATATTATAAAGAAAATATCATTTAGAAACTAAAAATAAAGTCAAAACAGTAAGATGATGAAGGTGACAATTGACAACCCCTCCTTATGAAGATGTTGATTATAAGATATTTACAAAATTACGGAATAATAAAGTCATATAAGTTACTTATAAATAAAATAACCACTATGATATAAACACTAAATCTTACACCTAAAATAATAATTATATAAAGAAAATAAAAAATAATTGAGCTTCTGTTTAATATATTTAGTGCTAACTAATTAGATAACATAAGAAAGAACCTAATTGCTACTTATATAAAGCAGATCATCAAAACTAAATCAAAATTCAAATCTTCCAGCTCAATTTTCTTTGTTCGTCATTGAAATTGGATACGATTCCAAAATTTGCAAGTCCAATACACACAAAAATAAAGAAAGAAGTATTTGATTCATTTATCTCTTTTGGAACATCGATTCAGTTGTTTTTCATTTCTAAAAGTTGAAAGAATTAGACAACTAAAAGTAAAAAAAGAAAAAAATCTAGCCTTAGTAGTTTTTGCATATTTTTATTAAGAAATTTTATATCTTTATTTCCCATGTATTTATCTATATTTATTTTTATCTGTTTTTCTAGTAACTGCATATTTTCTAAAAATTTTATGTAACTTATCATCGTAAATATTTGTAAGAGTAGTTAGGTAGATATGGTATATAGCTTACTCTAGTCATGTAATATTCACCAAAAGCTTTTTCTAATATGATTTTTCTTATATCTGCTACTTTTATATTTCTAAGTGCATACAAAATAAGTATTTTGAATTTATCTACCATCACATCAGATATATTATCATTCATTTTCATAAATTTGCTTTTTTCAAAATATTCCCTTCAACCATGTACATAAAATATAGTCATCTTAGCTTACTATATACTAGATTATTCTTAAATAATATGTTCTTCCGTCACTAATAACATGGTAATCCGGATACTTTTTCCCTTAAACAGCGCCTCTACTCTGGTTACTCCCCGCCACGGCTTCTTGCCTCAATGGTTTCACCTTTAGGATGGCATAGTCCTTAGGGATATTTCTCCGTTTCCTCTTTGTTAATAAACTTCTTAACATATTATTCTTCGAATAATTCTACTATAAAGTAACTAATATGAATTTATTCTATCATATCATGATTGTTGGGAATTATGAAATTAGCTATTCATAATTATAAATAGATATACCTGTTCGGGTAGCTTTGATATTTCTGAGTTTTGTTGTTCCATAGCTTTTTCCATTAGAGTATGTTTATCTAATTAACTGAGTAAAATATTTTTTGTGGATTGGAGAGAGCGGTTGCTTCAACGCATGAAGGCTTGCTCTTTGCAATACCTTCTGCCTCTGTATTTATAGAAAGAAAGGTAATCAAAAACTTTACACGTTTTTCTAATAAACTTAAACCTAAAAAGTCTAGACTAACCTAAAAAGTCTACATAAATGGCCCATGGCCTTATCCTACTTTAATGCCATAAATGTAAGTAAGAAAAGTAGGAAAAGTAGTTAATGATTTACATTATTTGTATCGTAAGAAATAAGTCAAAATATCTTCTGTCGTATCTGCTCCATTATTGCTCTTTTTCTGCTCCATTATTGCGTCGTATCTGCTCCATTATTGCTCTTTTTCTGCTCCATTATTGTTTTTTATCTTATCTTTCCAGCTAGCATTATTTCTTCTAGGGCTTCAACATATAGTAGTACTGCCTAGGATCATATGTATTTTAATTGCTATTAGGGAATTAGTGGTTAATGAATATTAACTACTTGAGGCTAATTGTTATTAGCAAGAAAGAAATAATAGCTTTATGGCTTAACTCAATAAACTAATTAGATATAACTTAATTTTATATGAAAGATAGAAACAAGAAAGGAAATGATTCTTCAAAAGTGACTAATGCCATAATAATAAAATGAATGAAGGGGAGAGGATAAATCTATAGATAGTAAAGATAAAGACTAAAGACTTGAATTTATCTTTGAGGTTTTTAGGTTATATCGTGCCTTTATAGTTGGATCATTTACTTACTAGTTACTTCACAAATATTACAACTTATAAGCCCATATCTCAACCTATATATATATATATATATATATATTAACTTGTAAAAGGTGCTGTAGTATCATTGATGCAATTTGATTCTCTTTATGATGTTAGAGCCATAGATTTTGTAGCGACATATGTTATATGTTCAACACATTCCTTAATTCTTCTATAGTTAGGCTGTTATAGCAGGATAGGTTTTATATAGGGAGATCTATGTGGATTTATATAGAAAAACACACAATTATTTTATTATTTCAAAAATCACCGTGGTAAATGCAAGGGCGATTTTTGAAAAATTCAACTCATTTTAATCCAAATTCCTCCTAAGGGTAATTAATGCCTTCCATTACCTTGTAGTTTAATTGTAAACTATTATGAAATAATTAGTCTTTGGACTTTTTGAGATGATTTTATTTAATCAAGCTAATTTTCTAGTGCTACTAAAGTGAATTGGGCAGAAAACTCTTAGGTTTCGGTTAAAGATTGTTAATTTTCACTTACATTTCAATAATTCATTGTTGTAACCATGAAATCGATAGGTTAAGGTGGAATCATGGTAGAAAATCCTAGAATTGAAGGATTGATTATGAATTTGACCTTGGGGGTTGAGATTAGTTTATGATCCTTGATATTGTAGGTCATTTGGTTGATTATATCTTATATTCCTATTTTAAGACCACAATTAAACCAAGGTTGCAAAAAAAGAGAAAGCTCATGTTTTGTGAGAGCATTTTAGGATTAAATTGAAGTAGGTCATAATTCAATATAGTTGAAACCCTGTATTTTCTTATGTATGCATGATAATTGTTTCGATTTATTACTTGTTACAATGCATGTTCAATGAAAGTGAATGAGAATTTGATATTCCAGGTGTCGATTGCATGCAACAAACTTATATGAAAAGCTTGTTAATTTTTACTAATAAGGTTTATGTCATCATTGTGATTGATGTCTAGGATCTGTCATTATTGTGCGATGTACTGCTATTTTTACATCTTCATGAGAAAGGTTGATATAACGTTGTTAGAAACTTGATGGATGGAATTTGGTACATGGACAAGAGACATCCATTATAGGTCATGGCTAGTGGTCAACCATAAGACCCAATTGTAGGGGGGTGCGGATATCTGACGTATGAAATAGATTTATTAGGTATCTAGTGAATCTATTTTTCTTTGTGCGTGGATATTTCTTAAATTTTGTTTCAATATCTTTTAATAATTTACTTTTTGCGTAAGATATATTCATTAATTTGTTTGGTTTATTATTTTATCCTGTAGTAATTACAGAGTTACAAATTTCTGTATAATAATTTATCCTAACTGTACTGTAATGTATATCTAATTCTAGATTTTTAATGTTATTTATTATCTTGTGTTGTTCTTCTCGTAGTGAGTTTTTAAAATTATATAAACTATCACATGTACTTTTTTCTAAATTTTCTAAGATTTTTTCTATCCATATTAATTTTTCTTTTAAATTTTTCATTATTTTCCTAATTCGGTTTCTATAATTAATTTCATTATTTAGATTTTCTTGATTTTCTCTAGTTTTTCTAATATATTCTAACATCTCTTAATCTGTATGATATCCTTCTGGGTAAATTTCTTCGTATAACTGTTCTAGCCAATTTATGGTTTCAATTTCATAGTCTATTACTTTTTCTAATATTATTTTCTTAATATCTATTATTTCTATATCTTTAAGTATATATAAGATTAAAATTTTAAGATAATCTAGATAATCTATCTTTTAAAATTGGTTTTATTATAATATTTTGTAGTTGTTTGTGTTAGCCTTAGTAGTTCTTACATTTTTTTATTAAGAAATTCCATGTATTTTATGTTTTTATTTTCCATGTATTTGTCTATATTTATTTTTATCTGTTTTTCTAGTAACTGTATGTTTCTCATATCTTTTTCCTAAATTTTCTATGTAATTTGTCATGGTAAGTATTTGTAAGAGTAGTTAGGTAGATATGGTATATAATTTACTCTAGTCATGTAATATTTACCAAAAGCTTTTTCTAATATGATTTTTCTTATATCTACTACTTTTATATCTCTAAGTGCATATAAAATAAGTATTTTAAATTTATCTACCATCACATCAGATAAATAATTATTCATTTTCATAAAATTGCTTTTTTCAAAATATTCCCTTCAACCATGTACATAACAAAATATGGTCATCTTAGCTTACTATATACTAGATTATTCTTAAATAATATGTTCTTCGGTCACTATTAACATGGTAATCCGGATACTTTTTCCCTTAAACAACGCCTCTACTCTGGTTACTCCCCGCCACGGCTTCTTGCCTCATTGGTTTCACCTTTAGGATGACATAGTTCTTAGGGATCTTTCTCCGTTTTCGCTTTGTTAATAAACTTCTTAACATATTATTCTTCGAATAATTCTACTATAAAGTAACTACTATGAATTTATTTTATCATATCATGATTGTTGGGAATTATGAATTTAGCTATTCATAATCATAAATAAATATACCTGTTCGGGTAGTTTTGATATTTCTGAAGTTTGTTCCTCCATAGCTTTTTCCATTGAAATATGTCTATTTAATTAACTGAGTAAAATATTTGTTGTGGAATGGAGAGAGTGTTTGCTTCAACGCATGAAGGCTTGCTTTTGCAATGCCTTCGGCTTTCTTTATTTATAGAACCAAATCTACAATCAATCTTTACACGTTTTAAAATGCTAAAAGCTAACAAAAAGTCAAAAAAGGAGGCTACTAACTAGCCTTTAAAGTTTTCTACAAACCTACAAGCCTAAAAATCTACAATTATTACATCTTTTACGTAAAGTCTAAAGACTTTGTACAATAATTTAATATCTTGTCTAGAGACTTTGTACAATAATTTAATATCTTGTCTCCGTGGATCTTGTCGTATCTGCTATATCTCCATTATTGCTTCTTATCCTATCTTTTCAGCTGGCATTTTGTCTTCTTTTATTCTAGATGTACTTCTGGAATAATGTTATCTTCTCCATTACACCTTGAACATTGGTGATCTGGATATTTGTGTCCAATTATTTTACAATATCTTATCAGTAGTCCGTCTGAAATAAATTCTTTTTTAATTGCTCTTGCGGTAGATTGTTTTTCTGGGTTGAGTAATGTCATTATCCATTGTCTGACATCTTCCATATCTGCTTGTCGTAGCTCTTTTGAATTAGAGTAAATCATTTGATGATCTCTCGAATAATAGCTCCATATTGGGTTTCCATTAGTATAATTATTTGCTAGTTCTTGGATAATCGTAGCTAGTCCAATAAGTCATTTATTTGCGTAGAAGTTCGGTATCTCAATTCTGGGTATCTCCGGTTGCTGTGTAATATCTTCTGGTATGATCATATCTCTAGTTAATCCTATCTTTACAACTTGTATAACTGGTTTTATTTCATCATATAGTATCTCTGCCGGTGCAGTATAACACTTTATGTAAAATAAATTTCCTTTCGTTATCCTTTTGTAGGTGGTGAATATCTTGTATAATTCTTCCATAGCTGTTAATTCTTCTCCGTCTTGGGTATATGTGGTGTTTAATAGTCCATAGTCAAAACAGGTTTTTACTAGGCTTGGGTTAGTTTTGGGTAGTGCAATTAGTTTGTTATATCCTTGTAATCTTTGGGTTATGTAGTTGGTGTTTGGTTTTTTGATGTTTGTAGCTCTGGGGTTATGGTTTAGAAAAGTTTGTACTCTGTAGATATTTTCTATGTATTTCTGGGTGGTGTAGTTGTAAACTTTTTTATCTTGGTTTAGGCTATCTCGGTTTGTGCTAACTTGTGGGGGTATGAACAAGTGATCTTTTGGTGTTTTTGGTGTAAATGATTTTTCAAATATTTTATTCATATTCATATTCTGGTATCTTGGGCGATTAACTCCTTTGCTTGTACCTGCAGAAGTAGATTGATAAATATTATAGGTTTTATGGAGTGTCCCAACGTCTCTTTCTAGCTTTGGAACTTTAATGTCTTCCGATCGACATAGCACTGCACACTGCTGAGTTAGCTGATTTGTAGCTATAGACTTCAGTTTATCTTCATTAGTCTTTAGTTTTTCTATCTCATTACCCATACTGTCCACTTTCATTGAAAGCGTAGTTAGGGTGTTAAGTATTTTTTCTAGAGTATCTTCTTCTATTATTTCAGTCTGTGTAGCTTTGTCTTGATATGTAATCTGCAATAACATTTTTGTTAGTACTGATCACTTCAATTGTAAATGTGAAATTTAATATATTCAAAACTAGTCTCCGAATCTCTTTTGTTGTAACTAAGTTTTGTATTTTCTTTGTTAACCACCAGCGTACCTGTGTATTATCTGTTCGTACAATAAATTTATTATATACAATATATGGCTCAAATGCTAATAAACATTTATATAATGAACATAATTCTTTCCTATTTATTTCCCATTTTATTTCTATCTCATTGAACGTACCTGAGTAGTATCTACAATCGTGTTCTATTTTTTCTGCTTCATATCGATATTTAAGTACTCCTCCGTAACTATATTCACTAGCATCTGCTTCTACTATATATATAAATTTTCTATTTTCATCTGGAAATTGTAATTTTGGTAATTCTTTACAAAGTAATTTTATTTTTTTAACTTGTTTTTTATCTTCTTCATTATAGTTATATTCTACATCCTTTTTTAATTTTTTCTGTAGTGGTTTTAAAGTTTCTGCTAATTTTGAAATATATTCTCTTACTTGGTTTACTAATCCTAAAAATGATTGTAATTTCTTCTTTGTATCTAATTCTTCTTTCGAATTTATTATTTTTTGTACTATATGTTGTTGCATTTTTACTCCACTTTTATCTATTTGTATTCCTAAAAATTCTATCTGGATTTTCATAATTTCAGCTTTCTTTTCGCTTAGACTTATTCCCGATTTTTCTATTATACCTGTAAACTGTTCTAATAATTTTAAATGTTCTTCTTTGATTTTTGTATATAAAAATATATCATCTATGTATACTATACAATTAGATAATTGTTTAAAATAACTATCCATAAAATGTTGATATCTACCTGGTGCATTTTTATATCCAAATGGTAATACGTTCCATTCATAAAATCCTTGTGGTACCGTAAATGCAGTTAATTCTTTAGATTCTTCTTCTAGCTTTAGGTGGTAAAATACTGATTTACAATCGAGTTTGCTAAAATAATTATATCCTTGTATTTGTCTTATTTTTAATATCTTATTTGGTATTGGATAATTATATGTTATAGTTTTTGCATTTAAATTTCTATAATCAATTACTATCCTACTTTTTCCTCTTTTTTGTTCACCATGTTTATTTACTATAAATGTTGGATTATTATGTTTACTATTACTTTTTTGTATATATTGTTTTTCTAATAATTCATCTATGTGCATTTTAAATTCTTTTAAATCGTCAAAATTATATGTTAATGGTTTTTGGGTTATTATGCTATTTTTATCTATTAATTCAATTTTTATAGTAGTTTTATGTTTTTCCCATCCTTTTAATGGATCTTCACTATATAATTGTTCTAATTTTTTCTGAATTATTTCTATTTTATTTATTGAAAATATAGTTATTTCTGTTTTATTTATCGAAAATACTACTAGTTCTATTGTATCTTCAGTATTTTTTATATTTTCTAACTTTTGTGTAATTTTTTCACTTCCTTTTATCCAATCAGTTTTCTTTCTTATTTTATTATTAACTCTTTTTGCTCTTACTTTCTGCTTACATGGTGTTGTAAACCACCAGTCTGTTTTGGTTATTATATGTGGGTATAATTTATCTAAGAATGGCATTCCTAAAAGTATATCTTTTGATGTTAGTTCATAATTATAAATTTCTTCTATTGTTAATATCTTATCCCATACTTGTATTTTTACATTCCTTGCTTTATAGGTAATTAATCTTCCTTCATTATTAAATCCTTTAACTATTATTGGTGTTTTTAATTTATCCCATTTACTTTCTGGTAAGCAATTATATCTACATAAATTAGCTTCTACTCCTGTATCTATCATAGGTGTCTACTGTAATATCCCTCTACTACTATCTTCATTAATACATATATCTTCATTTCATGTTAAGGCTCTTTTTAAGAATAACTTTTCTTTGTTATATGTTAAGGTTAATTGTATATGTTCTATATTATATGGTTTTACTTGTTTTAACCATTTTATCCCTAATATTATATCTGCTTTTTGCATTTCTTCCTTTACTTCGAATTCTATTTTTATTTTTCTAACTCCTATTATTATTTCTTTTTCTGCTATATTTTTATTATTTATTAAACTTCTTGGTAGATCTGGGCACATATCATTTAGCAGTTTTTATTTCTTCATTTTTTACTAGATATTTTGCTATATAATTTTCTTCTTGTCCTGTATTCAAAAGTATTAGATATTCTTTTTCATTTATTTTTCCTGTTATGTAATATTGGTTTAAATTACTTATTGAATTCGTTTCATAACTTGTTCTTTTTGATGAGCTTGATGATTCTGGTTTTTCATCAGCTATTCTTTTCGTTGTACTTATTCTATCATTTACTATTTCTAAATTTTCTTCTGCATCTATGTCTCTATAGCTATTATAGTTATAATCTATTGTTTTTACAATTTGTTCGAATGGACTTTCTATTCGTATTTTGTTAATCTTATTTTTTCCTGTTATTTTATGTTTTGTTGTTAATACATATAGATTTTTGCATCTTGCTGTAAATATTTTACTTCCTGGGGTTAATTCTATTCCTGATATTTTCCAATATAATACGAGTAATTTATCTATATTTCTATCTGTTACCGCTACTGAATAATTTGAACTTATTATAAATTTAAATTTTTGGTATATTAGATTTCCTTTTACGGCAGTTATTATGCTTTTTTCTATAGGTTTTATAATTCTATCATCTCCTAAATATAATTCTATTGGTGTATCTATTCCTTCTCTAAAACATGTTTTTATTAGTATCTCTGTACCTCCAAGGTGTACATATTTTATTGTATCTCCTTTACTTTTTATATCATTTATCTCTTTATTAATTATTCTTTTTGTTACTAGTGGTATACTAGCTTTGCCTTTTGCATATCTGCAGTCTATTACATGTTCTTTTTGGCATACTACATAATATTCATCCTTTTTCCTAGTAAAAATATTTTTTATTGTTGGTATTTTAAATATTTTCTCTACACATAAATCTAATTCTTTTCCTTTTATTTTATCAAATATGTTACTATCAAATATTATTTTTTGTTCCGTTCCTTCATCATTTAAATATTCTTCCTTTGTTATTATTTTTTTATCTTCTTCAGTCATTTGATTCATCTATTTCACTATCTATTTCATTATCTGTTTCGTTTTCTGAAATTTCATATATACTATCCTCACTTTCTAATTCATAATCTATATAATCTATCTGCATATATTCTGTATTATCTATTTTTATTTCTGATATTTGTTTATTTTTTGAATTTTTAGGTAATTTACAATCTCTAGCTAAATGGCCTATCTTTCCATAATTATAACAAGTACATTCTTTTATAGATTTCTTCTTTCTATGTGGTCTTTTATATTTATAATTTTTTATATAATATCTTTTTCTTAGTTTCTTATATTTATATTTTGATTTTTTATATTTCTTATATTTCTTATGTCTTTTTCTTTTCTTATAATATCTTTCTTCGCATCCAAATTGGGGTGCTATTTTATTTTTGCAACATGCTAAATTTCTTATTAATGTTTTTTCCATTTTTAATTCTTCTCTATATTTTTCACATAAGTTTCTATACCATTGTTGTAAAAATTTTATTCTTGCTTCTAACGTATCTACTATTTTTGCTTCTTCCCAACTTTTTATTATTTTTGAACTAAATGGCTCGGGTAATTTATTAAAATATAATTTTCTTATCTCTTTACTTTCTTCTATACTATATGCTCCTTTATAATAATATTCTTTAAATGCGCAAGTATATTCATCTATATAACACATATTGCATATTGCTAATTTTAACATTAAATTTCTATTTGTATCTTTTTCTTCATCTTGTTCTTCATCTATTGTTGTCGTACTACCAAATTCATCTTTTATAGTTGTTTCATATTTTTTTAATAGTTCTATAGGTGTTAGTTTAGTTGTTGTTGATGATGTTCCTTCTATAGGTTTATTAGTTCTTAATACTTTTTTGCTATTTTCAGTTAAATTTGAAAACCATAGTTTTACTGATCCTATTAGTGTTCTTTCTATATATTCTGGTGCATCTGTTATATTTATATTATTATCTAATAATTATTTTGTCATATATCCTATCCATAATTGTATTGTTTTTTCTGTATCTATTACACAGTCTAGGTCTAAAAAGTTACAATTTTTATTAATTATTTGTTTTGGTATCCATTTGTCATATTCATTATATTTTTTAAACTTATTCTTATAATACATAGGTTTTCTTATTTCTGTTGTTTTAGGTATTATATTTTCATCTTCTTTTTTATCAAGAGTATTTATTTCTGTGTGGGTACTTTCTAAGTTCTCCTCATTAATTTCTTTTTATTTTTCATTGATTTCTAAATTTTTTGTATTTGTTAATATTTCTGTATATGTTTCACTATCTTCGGAATCATAATTATCTGTCTCTGTCTCTTCAACATCTATATTATTTATTTCTAATTCTTTATTTTTTATTTCCAATTTTTCCTTAAATTGATTTATTTCGTTCAGTAATTTCTGTTCTCTATCTTTTTCTTCTTTTTCTTTTTGTCTTTGTTCATACAGCTCTTTTAACATTTGTAGTTCTTTTTCTAATTCAGCAATCCTACTATTTTTAGTTTCTTCTATTTTTCGTATTTCTTCCGTAGTTTGTTGTTTTATTTTTTCTATTTCCTTTTTCCTATCTATCTCTTCATTTTCTTTTTCTATTCTTACCATTGCTGTTAATTTATCTTCTAATTTTAATTATTCTTTTTCTAACATTAGATATAAATGTTCACCTATTTTCTTATATCTTCTTCCTAGATTAGAAAATACTATTTTTATTTTTGATCCTTCGTGGTTTTCATATATTTTTTCATCTATTATAAATTCTTCTTTGTTCATTTTATTGTGAATAGTTCATGTTGATATATATATATTCTAAACTATCTATTTGTGATTCTAATTTTGATATTTCATCTTTTTATGTATTTATTGAATTTTTACTAACTCCGGCAAATATATTATAATATAGTCTTTTTATTCTTATTTTTAATTCCTTACGTTTTTTAGAAATAATTTGTTTTAATTCTTTGTATTGTTGTACTTTATTCATTTTAAATTATATTTATAATATCTTGGTGGATATCTAAATCTAATTTTATCATAATTAGGTGGTATGTGTTTCATTCTTCTAGATTTTAAATGGATTATTAATTTTGATTCAATACTAGATATTAATGTAATTAAGTAGGCTAATCTTTGTGGGTTTTCTTTTGTTTTATTTAGACTTATATATTCTGAATAATTACTAATTAAAGATTCTTTAATTTTTCTAAAAGCTTCTCTATTTTTAAATGGTCTTCGCTTAATTAATTTAATAATTTATAGGTAAATTCTAATAAAAATTCTAATAACTCTAACATATATCTCACTTCCGTATTTTTTGAATTACTGGGCTCTGATACCAATTATAGGGGGGTGCGGATATCTGACGTATGAAATAGATTTATTAGGGGATTCTATTTTTTAATTGTTATATTGGTTCCTTGAGTGAACCCTACTTAAGTATTGATTGTTTTATTGATTCCTTAGTGAATCAAGCTTATGTACTTGTTGTTTTGGTTTCTTTATGTATATCAGGATTTGTGATAGTAATATCATTATTGTTTTTGTTTGGAATGGACACTTGAGTCATCTGGGTGAAATTAAAAGGTCAACACAACTCTATATTCTCTAATCACTTGTTTAATTAACACATGGTTGACATATTATTTGAGTCATGTTTGTTGACTTAGAGTCTTGTTGGTAGTAATGGTCTTGACTCGATATGTTATCCATATGGATTTGTATTGACTAAACTCTATAATATTGTTGAACAAGGTCAACAATTATGAACTTTAGGTAAGGTTACATAGGCGTTCTTACTTTACTATGTTGTGGTTACTTAGTCATATTTCCCATATTTGATTGGAGGATGACCCTACCAACACATGGTTGTTTTTGTGTACTGATACTACACATATTCTTCCTTTTGTTGGGTGTAGAGCATTTTCTAGCTACTGTTTCAAGACATCAGTTATAGAGCAGATAGTATTCGAACTCAAGGGTGTGCTACATATTTCGAGCTAACATGAGTTTTCACTTAGTTTCCGGTTCATTATTCCAAACTTGAGCATTTTTGGATGTTTTTGGTTGAATCAGTTTATTGATATTGTATTATTTTTGGTACAATAACTTTTAAATTCTAGGGAATTTTAAGGTGTTGATTATTTATGTAGGATTACCATTAGATTTTTTGATGACTTGTCTTATTTAATGCAAAACATCTAGTTGCCTTTTTTGTTGGCTTGATGTTGGGTTGCTTTTTTAAGAGTTAGATGGTTCTTCTACCAGGAGTTAGTATGGGTGTCACTAATGGTGGGTTTTGATTGTGAAAATATTGCATTCGACTAAATCAACTTCTTATATATCTCCAATTGATTATATAGAAAAATTTTCGTCTAGAGCCTCCACAAATCAGGGAAAATAATAGAATTAGTAATATTAGAATTGAAAAGGATAATATATCTAATGCACCTTCAGACTTAGACCCAAGTGAGTTAGAAATGAATTTTTCTACAAATTTAATTGAATCAAAAATAACAATTATTTTATTCTTGGAACACCGACAAGACAAAATATCTCAAATGAGATCTTTAAAACCAAAGGGGAACCTTTTAAAAATGGATTTTTGTAAAAATTCTAATAAAGAAGAGAACAAACTTTTCTATGAGGATCTACGATTAAATTTATGAAAATTGACCCACCATTTCTTATGCTGGACAAAGAAATCCTGTCTAATTCACTAATTCGAGGGAAGATACTGAATTTTTGTATTTGGAAAAGATAATGAAATTATTACTTTTATCCCATGATTTATTTAAAAATATTTTTATATATTAATAATTTTATTTCAAGGTTAGAAAGAGATTATATATTAAGTACTGCTGAAATCACGAAGTTGGTGTTCTTCTCCAACTATCTTTTCAAATTTAAAAAGATGACAATAATAGTTTATTTCACTGCTTTTTAAAATTACTTGAAAATGATGTTGCTCTTTATTACTGCTTAACAGTTAATATTATGATGAAATAGCAAAAAAATTCAAATATTTTTACAAGCATTTTAGGAGAACAAATTATTTGCATTCATAGTAAGAATGGTAGGCTATTTTCCAAAATTAAGCAAACAGAGCCATGTAATTTTAGTTAGGACCAAACCCCAATTTCTACTTTGAGTATTCAACCCTCTCCTATGATCAAGGACTTTAAATTAAAAGGTCTTACTGATTTAGAAAAATTATTAAAAGAAATTTTAAGGGACTACAAATTAGTACATTAAGCATAGGTTGTAATTTTAGTTATTAGGGGATGATATAAGGAAAAAATCTTAGATGAAATTAATTAGATCTCAGAAATATATTCTAGAAAGCCAATCCAAAGGATGTGGTACTATCCTAGGTCCACTCCTAACTGTCTTTTATTAGAGGAGCATAAATTAGTAATCTCATATAACTATAATGGAAACGAAGTATATGAATGGAATATAGATGATTATATCAACAGGTAAATTATGACCTAGAAATCAAGTTCATGATGTACTTACCCCCACCCCGGCCATGAAAGATAAGATGAAAAATCCACAACAAATAAGAAATACAAAATAGGAAAGCAAAAAGTAAATGCAAGCTTCTAGAATGGAGTTAGACCATAATATGAATACTTGAAAGGAATACACAATATTCCAAGACCTGGTATCATAATCATAAAGATCATCTAATACAATTTTAAGAGTCTAAATATACATGAATGTATTTGAAAAGAAATTAAGGCCATAAGAGATAGAGGGAGGCAGGGACAAGGCTCTAGATGGGGAGCTCACTAGATCTCCAAATCAACTCTCACTGCACCAATTAGGTACTGCGACTCCCACCGATACTTGGATCTACAACAAAAGGGCATAGAAGTAGATATGAGTACATTCTGCTTGTACTTAGTAGGCATCACATGCCGACTGAGCAAAGTAGAAAAGAAAGACAGTAAAGAATACTTCGAGCATGTTTCCACCTGCATACAAAAAATTTCTTAAATGATAGATCACACCATATCTCCTAGTAGTTCTATATGTATAATACATATATAAAGACAATCACACAAAAATATATAAGGAGAATTAAATATACATATACAAACACATAATAGAAGTACAAATAATGCAATATAGTGGGATGATAGTGGCATGGTAATGATATAAGTCATCATATGGAGGCCATCACATGACCTCGTATACATATTGTAAGCTAAAACTTTCAAGACAAAATCCATGGGGTTTTCATAACCCATATACTTTCAAATCAAAATCAACCTTACCAGCAAAGACCTTGGTTAAGTATCTTAGAAAGAGTATTAATAAACTATGTTAGCAAAGACCTCACCCAGGTTTTTTATAAAATGTTATTTTTTTTCAAAATTAGTGTTTCTCAGTAGTGTTAATCTTATGAATAAGAATGAATGAGATAATAAATCATTATGAAGATAGTAATCAATTCATTAATCGTATAAATAAGCTCAAAATCTACTCTATATGTCAATATTTCATGATATAAGCCTTTGTAGAACACATCAAGTGTAAATAGTCATGCAAGAATCAATAATATAAATCCAAGCCTGTACCGACCGAATTTTCTGAATCAAAATACTGCACGATACTCATGACCCCAAAGGACCACAAGCTAACCTATGACTGATATCTGCATCTATATACTGCATAAAAGACTAAAAAATGCAGAAACATGAACTAAAAGGCCATATGGTTCAAAATGGATAAACATCTGATAAGAATAATGTCTGAAAGAAGTATAAAAATTACAAAACAAATCTAAAATAACTGTCTGACATGCTATAGTCTGAAAGCCTCTAAACTGTCTGAATAAGGAGTTGATGGGATATATCCCCAACTAACTTCGACTACTAAAATAATTTGAAAACTAAAATAATAATGTAATCATCATGTCCTCAAAGGATGAGGAGTCACTGCTAACTCTGATTGCTGAACTAGGATGCGACTGGTTCTCTAGAGCTCGTGCTTTTAAACCTATGGTATAAGACACTATAGCACAAATGCGCCAGTACTTTGAATGTACTGGTATGCAAGTGAGGTAGGCTTAATGCAAATGGTTCATATGCATGAACAATACTAACTGACTGACTAACATGAACATCAGAATACATGAATGACTACGCAACTGTAACTGAGATCGTGATAGAAATAAATACTGAGTTCTGACTACTAAGTTTACTGATATAGACATCTGAGTCACTGATGAATGAGAAAGATTGATACTGTATTACTGAATACTGAGGGACTAATACTATGTTACGAATGTATGTATAACTGTGTCTGATAGTTCTAATTATGAAGAGCTAGTCTGGTTGACTGTATCTAATAGTCTTGAAGTGGAATACTGAGAACATAAGTTCTGATAACTGAAATGACTAATACTATGAGTTTTGAGAACTGTTATAACTGATAATATGAGTGGCTGTATCTGAATGACTTGAATATGATGGAACTACCTGAGTTCTGTACTGTATCTTAATTGACTGTATCTGATAGTCCTAAAATATGAAGAACTATCTGAGTTCTTTTACTAAGATTGAGACTGTAACTGAGACTGTGGGAAGTAGTCATCTAACCGACATGCCCCAAATGTGCTATAATAGCTTAGTTGAGGTCCAATCTGTGCCCTGATTGGAATGGTATCAATACCACTCCACTGGTAAGGACAATATGTGTGTAACCCTCATATAATAGGTAACTCTAACTAGAGCATTTGGAACCTTCATATAATAGGTTAAGCCACCTCATCTACCCTTATATAGCCAGCTATGCTGTTTCAACCTATGCTGGCTACATACTTCTGCAACACGAGGATTGTTTCTAAGAATCGAACCCTCGTATAACAGGTGAGTTCTCATCCTTGGGTTCACTCGGTGCTAATCCTACTACCATCTGAATAGATAGTGAACTGATTAATTGTGATGAATTGATTAACTAAGCTGATATTAATTATATGGTTTAGCGGAGCTAACCAAAATTTACTAAGTTTCGTTGACTGATGGAAAACTACTGAGATCTGAGGAATAATTGAGCGTACTGATGTTACTGAGACTTACTGGGAATAATTAGATTTCTGAGTACTGAGATCATTGAGATTACTGAACTACTAAGATTACTGAGATTTTTGAGATTTTCTAAGTCACATGACTAACTGAGTTCTATGGATCATAGCTTGACTGAGAGTATTGCGAAAACATGACATGGCTCTAGGCATACAACTAAATGTTTGGGTAAAAGTACCCCCAGGACTTGAAGGAAAGAAACTGACACAACATGACTTTCTTGATTACATGACCATCCATAATAATCCATAATACATGAACGAGGGATTTTATGAAGTACATAGTCATCATAATGTCTTACATAAATAGGAATGCTTGTAATAGAGTCATCAACCTCATATTCTAGTATCATAGGAATTCCAACAACATATACTTTTCATAATGATAACATGGAAACAATTTAAACATAAGGGAATGGGAAACATATAACATTTAGTTCATATTTTAATAATTGGGGCATAGCTCATGTGGTACTTCATAATCATGATCTTGTACATAACATGGAATGTATATAGACACACTATGAATACACTATTGAAACAGGATTTCTTAACTGACATGAATGATAAGTTGAATACATATCATACTGAACATACATATCTGATGTATTGATAACTAATTCATGAATACACGACTGAGCATTATGATAGACTGAGTTTTCTCAAAATGAGAATGCATATCTGATGCATAACTGATAAGCTTAATCCATACATATCAGATGCATGATTATACGATTGACATGATACATGAATGCATGACAGAAAGTACTGATAAGCTGATTATGTATATCTGACGCGTAAATATATGACTTAACAGGCTCAGGAACATGCGGCTTAACATGCAATGGTAAAGGTACTAAGTTTGAACTGAAAACTAAGCATGGAACTGAATACAAATTTGGTACTAAAATCTAGACATGGGAGTGAGTAAGCTCAAAGAAGACTGTTACTTTGAACTGAAAATACCAATGATTCTGAGATTAATTACTCAATATTCATGAGCAAAAACATAAGAACATAACCGAGTATAGAACGTGATACATGAACTGAATGGAGTCTGTAATGCATTACATGGATAGAGTATTGTATCGTGGACTAAACTAAGCTATTGAGTACATAGCTTATTGTCGAGTTTTTGAGCTAGAGGGTCAGCTCAGAAGTAACACTTCCTCCAAGATAGATTCATCAAAGAAAATGACATATTTAAATCATAAAAGTTTGGGGGATATAGTGTATCTCCCCCTTGGGACACTATGTCCCTTGAAGGATGATGGACTGACTTTGCTGAGATATTAAGAAAGTTGGGGCGATGCACAAGGCACCTACGGATGAAATTTTTACTGATTATCTAAGATCTGAAACTGATGAGTGATGCATGAATGTATCAACATACTGACTTATCTGATTAACTGAGTAACTAATAACTGAATGTTGGGTATGCAAGATTATATTGTACTTAGTCTGAATAGCTAGAATGAGGCCATAAAGTATTATTCATATGAGAAGGAACTAATTGAGTGATATGAGGTAACTGATAATGGATTTCATGGAAGCTATATGGTTTGAAAATGCAGGACCAAGCATATTACATAATTTGGAAACGCTCTATAGACTGAGGTATTGAAATACCTATAACTGAGTAACTGATAACTTTACATTATGGTCAAGCAAGTCTAAAACTTAACTAAATTTTTTAGCTGAATACTGATGTGAAACTGACACTATATCTTGAGATTGTAACTGGGATCCATACTAGAACTAAATGTTGGGTCCTAATAACTGAATAATGAAACTGATGTTTAGACTGATATTAAAGTGCTTAATTTTGAGACTGAACACTAATTACTAAGTATTGAATACTGAATTATAAATGAGATGGCAATTGATTTATGATAGTTGTACAATGAAGGCTGACATAAGTCAAGGCTCTAAATGTACGCTCACACTCTAAAATTTCCAAATTTCTAAGTACTACCTCTTGCTATCCATTTTCTTGCATACTTATCATGACATTCAAGCTTATCTTCACAACTACACCCTTGTGTAAAGAATGAATAAAATAACCTTCTCTTAACATGAATCATTCACTCTCTTATTTAAGCAACTACCTATTGCTAAACTAAACTATTTTCACAAAGAGAGCTCACTGAAGGGGTTAAGTCAGGAGGATCTGAAACATGAATAGACACTTAACTAAACTTGGCACTTGACTGAAGTTTGATAGATAGAATATAAATACCATGTCTGTACCAAAAGTTTTAAACTGAAGATATGCATAACATAGTATGAATTTAATTGATCAGTAGGGACGTAGCATGAGTCATGGAAGCTGATTATACTTTAAAACAAGATATACGTACATGAGTCATGAGTTGTATGACCTGAATTTGGAGTTTTTATTTTTGTGGGACATGATCTGCATTATAGAGGGGAATAGATCTGCACCCCTTATGCTGGTAATTGGAATCGTATATGATTTTATAAAAAGCGTGTAAATATAAGCTGGGTTCATGGAACAAATTCATAATACGGGGTAAATTGGGACCCTTTATACAACGAGAATCGCATATGATTTACAAAAAAATGCATGAGCATGATTCGTGACCATAGAGTTGACACGCAAGGCATGAGTAGATTTCATGATAGATGAAGTGCAAAACTCATCACTGAGATAAAGATGGGTCGAGAATCATCTTTCCTTACTAATTTCTATACATACTGGCACTACTACTGGAATCTGGGAGCCTGAAATAGGTCACTCAATCTATCATCTCCCCTTTTGCTTTAAGCCATCATCATAAATCTGTAAACACTTTACTAAACTCTGAATTGAACGACAATCATCGTCACATACTTACACTCTGTTCAACACATGCTTGCCTTACTAAACATATCATCTGGTTCTATTTCTTCATATACTACTAATATTACATCCACACCTTTAAGCCTAATGTCATATCAATAAACTTAAATTCTTGCAAGTACTATTCAAGCTTACTGATTAACTTTGGTACAACTATCCCCATGAATACATAATTTGTTCAACCTGGATCCTGTTATCCCAACTCTACTACTGCTAAACTCCTGAGTTCATGGTTTTCTAACACTATGTCATGTGCTATCATAGAATTCAGAGCAGGGATCTGATGACATATAAGTTCTCATGATCATGAATAAGAGTTGTACAACTTTGGAACATAACTAAACTGATGAGATACTTTTTATCTTATGGGCAATCCCATAACTGACTGTAGGGTTTGTCTGAGAAAGCCCTATCTCCAGGACTCATTCTTCACTGCTTTTGTTACCTTAAAAGTAAGGAAAATATGACATGTGTGAAGCATGATGAGAATCTATAAGAGTTTCTTAAAGAACCTTTCTATAGCATGATCTGAGACATGACAGAAGGGAAAATATTTTAGAAACATCTCATAGCCTCCTACACATAAGTGTGGTGCACGACACACATATGTAAAAGACTTTACTAGATTGTAATGACCCAATTTTCTGAAATGATTGAACCTTAGGATCTGATACCAAGTTTGTAATGACCCAATTTTCTGAAATGAAATGCTACATGGTGCTCATGACCCCGAAGTACCACAAGTTAACCCTTGACTAATATTCACACCTGTTTACTGCATAAAAGACTAAAAAATATGGAAATATGAATAAAAAGGCCATTAGGTTCAAAATGGATAAACATCTGATAAGAACAATGTCTAAAAGCGGTATAATAATACCAAAACAAATCCAAAATAACTGTCTAACATGCTATAGTCTGAAAGCCTCTAAACTATCTGAATAAGGAGCTGATGGGACATATGCCCAACTAACTCCGACTACTAAAATAATCTAAAAACTTAAATAATAATGTAATCATCATGTCCTCAAAGGATGAGGACTCACTTCTAACTCTAATCACTGAACTAGGATGCTACTGGTTCTGTGGAGCTCGTGCTTCTAAACCTATGCTATAAGACACCATCGTGCAAATGTGCCAGTACTTTAAATGTACTGGTATGCAAGTGAGGTAGGCTGAATGCAAATGGTTCATATGCATGAAAAATACTAACTGTGTGACTAACTTGAACGTAAGAATACATACATGACTACGTAACTGTAACTGAGGTCGTGATAGGACTGAATACTGAGTTCTAACAATTGAGTTTACTGATATAGACATCTGATTCACTGATGAATAAGAAATACTGATACTATATTACTAAATACTGAGGACTGATACTATGTTACGGAAGCATGAATAACTGTGTGTGATAGTTCTAATTATGAAAAACTAGTAAAGTTGACTGTATCTAATAGTCCTGAAGTTGAATCTAATAACATAAGTTCTGATAACTGATATGACTAATAACATGAGTTCTGAGAATTAGTATAACTGATAACATGAGTGTCTGTATCTGACAGTCCTAAATCAGATGGAACTAACTGAGTTTCATACTGTATCTAACAATCCTAAAAATTGAAAAACTATCTGAGTTCTTTTACTGAGACTGAGACTGTAACTGAGACTGTGGGAATTAGTTATCTAACCTACATACCCCAATTGTGCAATAATAGCTAAGCTGGGATCCAATCTATGCCCTGATTGGAAGAGTATCAATACTGCGCTACTAGTAAGGACAACATATGAGCGACCCTCATATAACAAGTAAGTATAATGAGAACGGTGGGAACCCTCATACAACAGGTTAAGCCACCTCATCTACCATCATATAGCAGGTAACGATGTCTCAACCTATGCTGGCTACATAGTTCTAGAATGTAAGGATTGCTTCTAAGAATCGCACCCTCGTATAATAGTTGAGTTCCCGTCCTTGGGTTTACTTGGTGTTCATTCCTATTCCCATCTAAATAGATACTGAACTAATTAATTGTGCTGAACTGATTAATTGAACTAATACTAATAGTATAGTTTAGTAGAGCTAAACTAAATTTACCGAGTTTTGATTAATGACAGAATACTACTGAGATCTGACGACTGATTGAGAGTGTTGAGGTTACTGAGACTTACTATGAATAATGAGATTACTGAGAGTACTGAGTACGGAGATCACTGAGTTTACTGAACTACTGAGATTACTGAGATTTCTAAGATTTTTTGAGTCACATGACCGAATGAGTTCTATTAGTCATAGCTTGACTGAGAGTATCGTGAAAATATGACATGGCTCTAGGCACACAGCCAAAAGTTCGGGTATAAGTACCCCAGGACTCGAAGGAAAGAACTGACACCACATGACTTTCTTGAATACATGACCGTCAATAATAATCCATAATACATGAACGAGAGATTTCATGAAGTACATTGTCATCATAATGTCTGATATGAATAGGAATGCTTGTAATCAAGTCATCAACCTTGTATTCTAATATCATGGGAATTCCCATAATATATACTTATCATAATGATAATATGGAAACCGTTTAAACATAAGGGAATGGCAAACATGTAACATTTAGTTCATATAGTAATTATTGGGGGATAACTCATGTGGTACATCATAATCATGATCTTGTACATAACATGGAATGCATATAGACACACTATGAATCCATTCCCAAATCCTCATCTACATTCCATTAACACATATATAGAACAACAACAAAATATGAGCCCATTGAACATAATAGACTAGCATGAATTTATCATATAGTTTATTACTAAGCTATAATACACGATTTCTATCTTTCTAGGCATTTTGTAAAATACCTTACATGCATAACTTTGGGCATAGGTATACTTATCAATCTAACAATCTTAAGCCACCCAAATTCATGGATTTCAATTAACATGCTCACATACTTCATGAAAATACATCAAGATACCAAATAAAAACCATCAACATTAACATAATCATATCACAATATCATAATAAAAATTCATTATTTTAAAACTTGATTCTTGAGCTCCATGGATGAAAGGGATCCATGGATGAACACTGTGCATACCTTAGATGGAAGATCCATCAAAATTAATGGTAAAATCCTTTGAATCTTGAAGATCCTATAAAAACGCTAGCAGTTCTTGAGAGAATTTTGAGAAAAGAGAGTATAATGTGGTTAGATTAGGGCTAAATTCCATGTTTATGGAATATATAAGGCTATGAAGATGACCAAAATACCCCTCTAAATGTGTTTTTAAATTTTTGTGAATATTTCTCAATTTGGGCCCCTGGCGCAAGGTAAAGATATCGCGTTGCCACTTGTTTGAAACCTGGAAACTAACCATAATGTGGTGGAATCTCGGAGAGACACTATAAATTGACAAACGTCATTTTGGCTAATGGCGCGACGCGCCACTGACTGAAATGACACTGCTGAAACTTTAAATTTCTATAACTTCTTCACCTAGTGTCCGTTTTAGGACAATTTGGTATCAAAGGAAAGCTTATTCAATTCTCTACAATTTGGAGGGTATAAATTTTCCAAAATACTACCTATAATCCAAGTTATTCTAGTTCAAAGATAACCTATATGAAATCACGCACGAAAACTTGATGGATTCAAAAGTTCTTCGCTTGGCTTACTCTAAGTGACACTTAAGAACATGCTTAACACATCAAAAGCTCTATTACAGCTATCATACTCATTATAATTCATGTTCTCAAATATGAATCACAGGATAGGAGGTTTTATGCATAGGAACAATGATTTATTTTCTAGCTTAGGAATATATGGGTTATTACAAAGCCCCTCTTTAGGTCATCACTATAATGATAGAGGCATATAATTCTAAAATAATGACAATAATAACATTCTACTCTTTCTCAATAATCACAATAATAATAATGAAAGTACATTCACAAATATGTCTTATAATATCAAGTCTACGCCCCTATATATTATAATGATCCTCTAGGTTATTTTCAATATTTTTATGTTTTCTCTATGTTTTAAAGTACTCTTATAGATTCCCCAAGTCATTAATAACTTGGTGGGACTGACTGTTTGGTTATCGAGTAATTTATTTGGCTTTGAGAGATATTTTCCTATTTTGGAGCTTTAGAAGTAGAGAAATGGGTGTTGGCAAAAACTTTAGGTAAACATCCTTGAACGTCATTTAGAAATATCTTATTATCTCTAGAATATTGATTTTGGATAAGTGGATCTTTGGTACGAGTCCCGAGGCTTTTGGACTCATCTGTTCAATTGGATGGATTTTGGCTAAAATGAAAAATTAGATGTAGGACACAATTTTTGTCAAAATAACCTTGTATGGAATTTTTGACAGCACCATTGAGTCTGAAATGTAAAATTTGGTATGGTAGTATATTTTATTTTCATTCATAGGATTCTAAGGAAATCTCAAGATCCCAATCATGATTTTGGCAACTTAGTAAAACTGCTAGTTTTGGTGTAGTCCAGAAAAATGACCATCTAGTTTGCAAGGCCTTGTCCCTATGATTTTTAACCTCTAGGTTCTTAGGACAACCTTCACATTCAAGAAGAGGAGGTTCGCTAGGCTATTAAAATCTTTTTTTTCATGATCGTGGTGAGTTAACTACATTTGTGAAGTTCTATTAGGGATAGCACCCGTGCTTGCAATAGTTGTCCCACGCTAATAAAAAAGGGGCCCTAAAAAGTATATATTTTTCATTTATTTTTTCATCATAATTTCTTAGAGTTAGACCCTATTATATACCTCCTAGGCTCAAAGACTGTAGGATTACCATATTACAGAGTGGGTATTACCTTGGGGACGTGTTCATGGGCATTATATCGCTGATATTCTTATGTTTTATGCTTAATTTCTAGTTAATTCTCTTATTTTGTTATAAACTTTTGAATATTGTTGGAACTCATTATAGAATGGTTTGGACTCAAATTTTTCCTATTGTTAGCTTAAAATAATCTTAAGATGGGAGGGATATTATGTTATTTCAAATTCTTGATTTTACAAGCAGGCCATATGTAGGACTTTAGTCAAATTTATGACCCAGAGAATTTATATGCTAAATGGGTATTTTGATTTTTATATTAATGTATTGATAATTATTTTGATAATGTGGCAGTAGTGGGAGGCTATTTAAATTTAAAAAAATTTAGTGTAAAAGATTTGATGAGCTTTCTACTACCTAGGTAGGCTAGTCTTACCCTTCTTCTAGACTGTGCTTAATTATGGTAATAGCATAGTATTGTGCTAGATAAGTCGATTTAGGTCTCATTTATTCTTTTAGCTTTTCATGCCTTGTTTAGCCTGTTAGGGCCCCCTTTTTGATAGAATTTGGGCCCAATTACCCTTGGGTTAGTGTACAATCATCCTTTAGAATTAGACTTAGTGGTTTTAGTACCTTGGCATAAGACTAAAAAGGCTTAGCCTTGATTCAAGTAGGTGTTTTCCTTAGGTTGGGTTATCAGGATTCAATAGTGGGACCCCTACCCTTTTTTAGATAGAAAGTCTTAAATAAAGTTTCATTATGCTTAGTTGGACTTATGACTGTTTTCTTAGGCTACTACCTTGGGTTTGGGTTGACTAGACTTAATTGTATTCTTATTCATCTTCATTTCTTATTTAAAATAGTGAATTGTCTTTGATCTCACCTCTTTAACCTAGTAATTAGAATTTTTCTTGCCTTAGTGGATTCTACCACTCGATATTGAAGTTTATGGATAAATGGACTAGAGATAGGCTTTAAACCCCTGGATTTTCACATTTAAATTTTTTATTCTTGTCTTCAGTTTGATGTATGCTCTATTGCTATCATTATGAGTTTTTCAATATACCCATCGCTGGTTAATGGTTATGGTTTTCTCTATATGAAATTGTTTATTATGGTTATGGTTTTCTACTTATGATTTTCGATTCGAGTCTATAATCTATCTATGATTATGGTTGGGTGTTTTGGTAGCTGTACATTATTTTGTCTGGGAGTTGGTTGTATATAGATCATTTGGCATCTAATTATTATCTGTTATTTTTTATTTAAAATTGGTGTCTGGCTTTTTGTTATCATTCATTGGTTTTGGTTCAAGTCTAGTATGTGCTTTCATTATGGATTTAGGATTAGGAAGTTATTCGAGACTGATAAAGTTAAAGGTTATAGCTAAGAGGGGAGTATACGTGTGCATATCATCTATCTTGGCTTGTTTAAAGTTTATATATTTATCTATGATTCTTACATTAGATATTTGATTGTTTATATCCATCGGGCTTATGAGGGATTGACTGGGTAATTTGTCTTCTTGTGTGTTCCTTCAATGCTTATAGAGGTCCCGTTAGGTTATAACTATACTTTTAATTACTTCATTGAGTTACATACATTTTTTACTATATTGAATCAATTTAGATAATTATTTTTGTTTTTGTCCTTTACTATTGACTTTGGCATACATCATTGCACTTTATTTATTATTTTACTATATTTGAGCTTAGTCATCCAATGATGCCTATTGAGTTCTCAAATTATGAGTACATATACTGCACTTCTGCATCTTTTTCTTTATGCAGATTCGAGTACGAGACATCACCGCTAATTTTACCTTCAAGCCTTGGAACTAATTCAAAGACAAGGTGATCTTTCTAGAGTTCAAAGTTAATCCTTCTCATTTTGCTTCATTAATACATACACACACACACACACACACATATATATATATATCATTAAATATTATTTAGTACTCTTTGTTTCTATCTATAGTGTCTCTTTTACTGAACTTACCATGTCTTAGAAGGGATTTCTTTTGCACATTTTTTCCTCTTCTCCCTCTTGTATATATTTTGTCCTCTTCTTCCTCTTGTATAATCTTGTATATGTATGTCTCTTTAATATCTGGCAATTAATTATAATTGTAGATTTTCTTCTTATTTCCCTTTATTTTCCAACTATCGGCTCATTACTTATTGTTCTTGGCCATAGCTTAGCCAACCTACTGGTGTGTTAAAGTTGGTGCCATTATGACTTAAGAGATTTGTTAGTAATAACTTAGTATCAGACCCTAGGTTCACCTGTGTTGTTGGTACAAGGGTCAGTGTTTTGTAAAATCTCACAGATTCATTTGAGATGTCTATTTCCTATATTAAAGAGGCTATATGACATATTTATGAGAATCTCCTATTTATAGTTCACTTCTATGTATTATGCCTGTATTTGTTTCTATATACTTATCTATTTTACTATTTGTAGATCACTAGGATGTAAGGTATGACGGCTAGGGACTGGGACCTTGAGCCTACTTCTAGAGTGCCAATTAGATGTAGAGGTCGACCCTATGTTCGAAGACGGGTTAGAGTTTCATCATTAAATTGAAATCTAGCTAGAGGCCATTGATAGACACTGTTTATACTATCGATCAAGATATAGCACCAAAGATTCTGCCACCACTACAAATGGTAGGACAAGGGGCAGCCCAGGCCCCACCAGGGTCTATATCTTCTAGGGTTCTAGGTGATGCATTGGTTCATCTTATAGGGGTTCGTTGGTGGCCCACTGATAGATGGGGAACAAAAACTAGTAAAGGCTAGACTTGGTGTAAGAGTGTAGCCTATAGTTGGGGCTCCTAGAGTTGATTTTTCCCCATAACGAGTAGTTCCATAATCAACAGTAGCCCAACCAGTTATGACAACAAAGAAGCATAATATACTTGTCTAGTTTCTGAGATTGATGTTACCCAAATTTGTTAAGGCCCCAAGAAAGGATGCTTTTAAATTTCTTACCAGCTATGAAGAGAGGATAAGTAATTTGGGGTTGGTTAAGTCACATGGGGTTAATTATAAGACTTATGAACACCAAGACAGCGGTGGAGAGGTTATCTTGATTCCAAATCAAGAAGATCTTCTCATGTGACCTAGACTCAATTCTCAATGGCTATTTGTGGAAATACATTCCTCACTGCATAAACAATAATTTTAGGGATGATTTTTGTAATGACCCAATTTGCTGAACCAGAAGGCTACATGGTGCTCAAGACCTCGAAGGACTACAAGCTAACCCATGACTGATATCTGTACCTGTATACTCTATAAGATAACATAATAATATGGAAACATACACTGAAAGGCCATAAGGTTCGATCATGAACATAATATAATAATGTAACGTATGTGTGGGGTAATAGAATACCCAAAACAAAACTAAAAATACTGAAGTCTGGACATGGTAGTCTATATCTAGTCTGCATTTAGTCTGCATCTAGTCTGAAAGCCTCTGCTATCTAAAGAATCTGAATAAGGTGTTGATGGGGCATGTCCCCAACTACCTCCAACTGATAAGCTAATCAATGAGATAATAGAAAATCATTATGTTCTCGAAGGATGAGGACTCACTTCTACTCTGACTGCTAAGACTGGAATCTACTACTGATCTGGAACTCTTGTCACTAAACCTATGGTGTAACATAAAAAGAAAGCACCATACCGCAAATGCGTTATTACATATGTACTGAGTATACATGTGAGGTTGGCAAGATGCAAGGGTTCATATCCATGCTAATGCTACCTGACAGTCTAACATGAATGTGAGAATACATACATAATTACGTAATCGTAACTGACAACATGATATCATGATTACTGAATCTGAATCCTGATAACATGACATGACTGATAACATTAATGACTGTATCTGAGTATAATTGATAATGCGGTTGACTATAGCTGATAGTACTAAATCTGATAGAACTATCTAAGTTTTGTACTATATCTGAGTTGAATGTATCTGATAGTTCTGAAATCTGAAGAACTATTTGAGTTCTATTACTGAGATTGATTGACTGTATCTGATAGTCCTGATTCTATAAAATGAAACTGTAGGAAGTAGTATCTAACCGACATGCCCCAAAGGTGCTATAATAGCTAAGCTAGGGTCCAATCTATGCCCTGATTAGAAGGGTGTCAATACCGCGCCACTGGTAAGGAAAATATGTGACTAACTCTCATATAACAGGTAACTCTAGAGAGAACGATGGGAACCCTCACATAATAGGTTAACCCACCTCATTTACCCTTATATAATAGGTTACGATGTCTCAACCTATGTAGGCTACATAGTTTTGGAACGCAAGGATTGCTTCTAAGAATTACACCCTCATATAACAGGAGAGATCCCATCATTGGGTTCACTCGGTGCTAATTCCTACTTCCATCTGAATAGACACTAAATATGATTTACTGAACTGAACTGAGCATGGATTGAGTAACTAAATTTCCATGGCTGATAGAACACTACTGATATCTGACAACTGACTGAGTCCTGAGATCATGGAGATTTTTCCTGAGTCATAAGACTATCTAAAGTCTAAGAGTTCATAGCTTGACTGAGAATATTGTGAAAACATGGCATGGATCTAGGCACACAGCTAATATTTTGGGTACAAGTATCCCCAAGACTCAATAGAAGGAAACTGACATAACATGATTTACTTGAAAACTTGACTAACATCATAATACATACTACATTCGTAGGAGCACTTCATAAAACATGTAATAGGCATAAACCTATACATACTTGGGGAGTTCATAATATCATGCTAGTTAAACAATATTCCTTCATCAAGTCATTTAATCAAACATAAGATAGGCATGGTACATGTAAATATCATTATTCAATTCTAATTTCATCATTCACGGGTTTAAATCTTAGGGTTGCATGAATCTATGGCTATAGTAATTAAACCCACATAAAAACTATCAACAATCATGGAGTAGAATCCAATTTCACATCTATGAAACATGAACATGAGCAGCCAAAACATGAAAACATATAGAAAATCCATAACGTGAGTTTAGAAAAGAGATTCTTGGACTTCATGGATGAAATAAGTCAATGAATGAACACTATGCATACCTTAGTTCCTGATTTCGTGAAGATTGATGGTGAAACCTTCTTGAAATTGGACCTTATATGAAAATCCTAGCTTGAGTTCTTGAGAGTATTTGAGAAAAACATCAATATTTTGGATGAATAATAGGGGAAAATAGGGGGGAAAATAGACCCTTTTTAACCCAGACACGTAATTTAATTTTCAATAAAATTTCCAAAATTAGTGCCTTGGAGCGACGCGACATCATCGTGTCATGTCACTGGAAATTGACAATTAGGAAATTGCATGGTGGAGCGATACGGAGCTATCGCGTTGCCACCTTGTCTACGACCTGGAAATTTGGCGCGATACGCCAGTATTATAGAGCAAAACTGGAATTTGACAATTGCTATTTGAGCTATCTCCGCGATGTGCTGAAGGCTCAAGTCAAACACCGTCTCACTAAAAAAGACCGAACTCTTCGCACAGGTGTTGGATTTTGGAAAATTGTATATCGATGGAAAGCTTATTCAATTTGCCACATCGTAGGAATTGAAAATTATGGAAATACCGTATGTATAAGAATGAATTCTTATTTCAAAGAAAGTTCTTACATTCTTGAGATGATTTTGAAGCTAAGAAAAAGTACGGGCATTACAATATCTCCCCCTTGAGAATATTCGTCCTCGAATGAGACTGCCTAAGAGGGAAAACAATGAGCTTAACATGAATAACTGGAACATGATCTCATGACAGACATGACTGACAAGATGAACATAACATACTGAACATGCATATCTGATGCATGAGTAACTGATTCATAGATGCATAACTGAAAGTTCTGACGAACTAAATTTTCTCACAGTGATAATGCAGTCTGATGCATAACTATATAACTAATCTGATACATGAATGCATGACTGAATATGCGGTGGTACTTGATACCAAGTTTATCATGAGAATATGAACATGAGACTAAATACTAAGTTAGTGATGTACACTCATGAAACTGAGTAAGCTTATGGAGAACTATTACCTTGAGCTTGATCTGAGCTGGCGCGGAAAAGGTGAGGGTACTTGGTACACATATCTACTTCTTCTTCCCAAGTAGCTCCCTCTACGGACTGATTTCACCAAAGAACTTTGAATTCAACTGTAATATCTTCATAAGAGAGGCTGTTCTGAACATCTATGCTCTGAGTAGGGACTATGATAGATGGGTCATCTATACACTTCTTGAGCAAAGAGACATGGAAGACTGGATGAATTGAGGCTATATCGAAAGCAAATTCAATCTCATAAACTACCTTGCCGAATCGACTGAGAATCTTGAAGGTACCGACATATCGGGGACTGTGCTTTCCCTTCTTACCGAAACTCTTCACTCCCTTCATAGGTGAGATCTTGAGGTAGACACAGTCACCAATTTCAAACTCAAAATCTTTTCTACAAACATCTACATAAGACTTTTTTTCATCTCTGAGTAGCCCAAAGTCTTTCTCTAATTAACTAAACTTTCTCTAAGTCATCGAATACTAAGTCAGGACCTATGACTGAGGCCTCACTAACACCTATGACTGAGGCCTCACTAACTTTGAATAAACCGATTAGAGATCTACATCTCATACCATAGAGAGCTTCCAATGGAGCCATCTAAACACTGGAATGATAGCTATTGTTGTATGCAAACACAATCAAAGGAATGTGGTCATCCCAAATACCTTAGAAATCAATTGCACACACCTTTAGTATATCTTCTAAAGTCTAAATGGTCCTTTCTGGTTGACCATCTGTCTGAGGATGAAAGGTTGTACTAAGATGGATATGGGTACCAAGAACCTTTTGGAATGCTTTTCATAAATAAAAGGTGAACTGGGTAACTCTGTCTGAGATAATAGACAACGGAATACAGTGCAATCTGACCAACTCCTTAATGTGGAGCTTGGCATAATCCTCGGCTAAATAAGAGGTATGAACTGGAAGGAAAAGAGTTGATTTGATCATTCTATCAATAATTACCCAGACTGAATCATGCTGACGATGAGTTTGAGGGAAACTCATCACAAAGTCTATGTTCACAACTTCCCACTTCCAAGTAGGAATACTGAACTCCTGCATAGGACCATTAGGGTTTTGATGCTCTATCTTAACTTGCTGACATATAAAGCACTTAGCCACAAACTCTGCAACATCTCTTTTCATCCTACTCCACTGATAGATCTTCCACAAGTTGCGGTACATCTTAGTGGCCCCTAGATGAATAGAGCAGCGCATACTATATGCTTCTGCAAGAATTTGCTGCCTTATGTCATCTAAACCTAAAATACAGAGATGACCCTGACAACGAAGGACGCCATCTCTCCCTTGAGAGAAAACCTCTATTTTCTGATTCTAAACTGACTCTTTTAGCTTGACAAGGCTAGGATCCTTATCTTTCTTTTCTTTAACCTTAGAAACTAGAGATGATTCTGAACTACTCTTAATACATACACCGCCCTCTGAAGAGTCGACTAAGCGAATGCCTAGTCTAGTAAGCTGGTGGAATTTCTAGGCTAACTTCTTCTTACTATCGTCAACATGAGAAATACTACTCATGGATAGTCTACTAAGAGCGTCAGCCACTAAAATGGCCTTGCCCGGATGGTAAAGAAAACGCATGTCATAATCTTTCAAAAGCTCTAACCACCTTCTCTGACAAAGATTGAGATCTTTTTGAGAAAAGGCATACTGAAGGCTCTTATGATCTATCAAGACGTCTAAATAAACTCCGTATCAATAATGCCCCCAAATCTTTAAGGCAAATACTAAGGCTGCTAATTTAAGATCATGAGTAGGATAATTCTTCTCATGGGGTTTAAGTTTTCTGGAGCCGTAAGCTATGACCTTACCATGCTGCATGAGGACACAAACTAAACCCACTATAGATGCATCACAATATACTATGAAACTGTCTGAACCGTCTAAAAGAGCAAAGACTAGAGTTGAGGTGAGTCGAGTCTTCAATTCCAGAAAACTCTTTTCGCAAGGATCTGACCACAGAAACTTGACTTTATTTTGAGTCAATCTAGACATAGGGGATACAATAGAAGAAAATCCCTCAACAAACCATCTATAATCGCAGTCATACCCAAGTAACTTCTGATATCTGATGGAGAGACAGGGCGAGGCCAGTTCCTTACCTCTTCGGCCTTTTAAGGATCTACTCTAATGCCATCATCAAAAAAAATATGGCCAAGGAATGCTACTGATCTTAGCCAAAATTCACACTTACTGAATTTACTGAATAACAATGATTTCTGAGAGTCAGGAGTTATAATACCCCACAAAGTCCTCTTCCAGTCTGAGCCTTAGAGCATATTTAGTAAAGGAGAAATTCGATTCTAAAAGTTTCAGAAATATATTCTCAATTATGAAATACTTTAAATCATGTGGAATTTTCCTAATCGTGTGGAATTTCCCTAATTCCATATAGATCATTGAATAAGCTTTCTATCGATACTAAATTCGCCAAAATACAACACTCAAGTGAGGAGTTAGAGCTATTTTAGTGAGACAGTGTGTCACCTGGCACCTTAGCGTGTCGCGGAGCCAGCTAAAATGGCAATCGTCAAAATCCAGTGATCCTCCACGATTATGGCACGTTACAACATGGATTAATTTCAGAATAGTCAATTTTTATTGGACCTCCACGATTCCTCCACATTGCGGTGAAGTTCCAGTTCGTAACCAAGTTGGTAAAATGATCCCTACCACGTCGTGCCATTCTGTAATTTTCAAATTGTCAAAATCCAATAAGGTCTGTGATTGTGGTGCGTCGCGCTAGGACATAAAATTGGGCTCTAGGCTTGAATTTTTTCAAGGTTATTCTGGTATTTTCTGTTTTTCCCAACCTCTATACATACCCAACCAAGGGACTCAGCCTCATTTTTCTCTTTTATTCCAAAAAAATTAGGGTTTTCAAAAATCAAATCCCCCTTCCTTCTCCATGCAAAAATCAAGGGAAATCAAGAAAATCTTCCAAAGTCTTTCAAGAGAAGAGTTTCCCCAAGGTATGTAGATGTTGATTCTTGGGTCCCTTTCATCCAAGTAGATCTAGTACCCTTTTCTATATCTCAAAGATTTATGTTTATGAATTTTTAATGATTCTTGTGAGTTAAAATTGATGTTCTTGCTATGATTGAGTTGTGATTTATGTTTGTGTACAAGATTATCAATCCTTGTCCTTAGTATGTGGTATTTGTGTGGTAAATGGATTATGTACTTGTTGACGGTGTTGATTGTTCTCCAAGATGGAATATTTATATGGGTTGTATGAATTTATAATGATACATGAGTTGGAAACAAGTAAATGTGGTTGTTCATGATACATAGTTGGGTTATTATATCTATGCCTAAGTTGTGCATGTAGGGTGTTTGGTAAAATGTCTGAGAGACTAAAAATCATGTATTGTAGTTAAATTGTGACTAAATGACACATGCATGCTACACCCTTCTAAAAATAATGACTTTTATGATATTGTTATGTGATATGGTGGTTGATGAAATGTTCATAAATCTAGGTCAATGGACGTATAACATGTTGTTATAGGCATTCCTCTCCATTTATAAGACTTGTGAACTATGTGTACCATGAAATCCCCAATTAAGTGTGAGCCCGTGTATGTCTAGTGTTTGTTGAAAGACCTTGTTGAATGGAGTATGATCTAGTAGCATGTTTCCCCTATGCTATTATATGTTTATGATCCCTAAATGCTCAAAGTGATGTCTTAGTGATTGTGAGGATGGACATATGATATGATTCCTAAATGCTTGAAGAGATGCTTTAATGATAATGATGATGAATGTATGACTGTGATAATGAATAAATGGTTGTGATGATGGAGGAATGATTATACTTTATTTTATGTTATCGAGTCCTCAGGGTATTTATACCTGACAATTTAGCTGCTGTCTAGAGCCCATGTCAGTTTTACGATAATTCCAGTCGAGCTATGATTCTCAAAACTCTGTATTCTCAGATAATTGTAGAACTTAAGAAATCTCAGTAATCTCTGTAATATCCATATCGCTAGTAATCTAGCCTTAGTCCTATAGTCAACTCAGATCCAATAGCATGCAAGTATTCAATTCTAATCTCAGAAGTGACCAAATAATACATTCAATCTTTGTATTATTAGTCAGATACCGTGATTCAATACCATTTCTATCAGATATAGAACCAACTGATCTCAGCATAAATTAGTCATATCTTTTGAGGAAAATGACCTGTATTAGATTCAGTTCAGTTATGTTCAGTTGAGAATTAAGTTCTGAGTCTTTCAGTTAGGAGTAGAAACTAGCACCGAGTGAGGCAAGGGATGGCAGCTCCTCCCATCACAGAGAGAGAGGCTGGAGTCATTAGTAACAATCCCTAACCTCCAGAACTTTGTAGCTAGTGTAGGATACATGAGTCACCATAAGAAAAGGCTGTCATCTCCAGAGAGAGAGTATTTGACTATTATATTGCCTTAGGTCGACTTTCTACTGAGGGTCATCCATCAGAGAGAATTGACCAGAGAGAAGAGATAATGTCTTTACCCGTGGCATGGTATTGGCACTCTCCCAACTGGGTTAGAGATTGAACCCCACTTATGGTTGGTCGGGGCATATCGGTTAAATGACTAATCCCACAGTTACAGTTTCAGTATCAATCTTTAGAAATTAGGACTGTGTGGTACAGTCGTCTATCTTAGTAAGGAACTTAGATAGATCCATTGATTCATGGACCATTCCATCAGATAGTCTTGGTCTCATATACAGTTATTTTATATCATATTTAGAGATATGCCGCCAGATAGGCATGATTCACAGTCTCAGATTCCATTGAGTATCCTTGTTGTTGATTTAGATATATTCATATTTCTTATTATTGATAATATATTTTGGAATCATCCGTTAGAGAGATTGATTGGTCAGTCGAAATCAGTAAAGCTCAAAATTCAGTCCTTGATGTAAGTACATCTAGATCCTCAGTTATCAGTATCAGATAAATAAGTGATTCAGTATCTCAGTGTCAGTAGTGAGTTCAGTCTGCAGTAAAGTGGTATCCGAGATTCAGTATCTAGAGTTGTGATGATTGTGATTATGGTCTATGCATTTATGTATGTGTTCTCGTGCAACGTTTTTATGATTATCCAATTTGATATTATGCACGCATGAGACTTTGAATTTAGCCTTACCCCATCAACATTCTCAGTATATCCCTATACTGACGCATTTGTGCTATGGTGTTTTATTTGGCACCATAGGTTCAGAGGTACAGGATCCAGAATAGCCTCAGTAGTTCAGTCCTAGTCAGCAGCAGTAGTCATAGTAGTGAGTCCTCTTCTTTCGAGGACGAGTTTCAGTTTATTATAATTTGTATTAGATTTTTGTTATTTTCAGTTGGCAGAGTTAGTTGGGGACTTTTCCCATCAACTTCATAGTTTAGACAGTTTCAAGGTTTTTCAGATAGATGATAGATGACAGATGTATTAGTATTGAGCTTTCAATTTTTAGTATGTATAGATGTGTTGAACCCTATGGCCAGTTTCTGCATTTATTTCAGATATTATGCAGTGTACAGGTAAAGATATCAGTAAAGGGTTTGCTTGTGGTCCTTCGGGTCCATAAGCACCGTGTAACGTCTCAGGATAGGATCTTGGGTTGTTACAAGAGTATTATTAAGAGATGGTCTGCATGATCGCTCTCAGTGTGGGAATAGACCAGAATATCATCTATTAAGACTATGACAAACATGTCCAAGTACTACTTGAACACACGGTTCATCAAGTCCATGAACGCGTATGGGGCGTTGGTAAGACCAAACAACATAACTAGAAATTCTTAGTAACCATACCGCATATTAAAAGCTGTCTTTAAGATGTCGCATTCTCTAACTCTGAGTTGATGATAGACGGATCTGAGGTCTATTTATAAAAATAACTAGTGCCTTAAAATTGGTCAAACAATTCATCGATTCTGGGAAGAGGATACTTGTTCTTAACCGTAACATTATTGAGTTGACGGTAATCTATACACATTCTGAGTGAACCGTCTTTCTTGTGCACGAATAAGATTGGTGCGCCCCACGAGGAAATGCTGGGTCTGATGAATCTCTTATCTAAGAGATCTTTCAACTAATCTTTCAATTCTCTGAGTTCTGCTGGTGCTATTCTGTATGGAAGAATAGAGATAGGCTAATTGTCTAAAAGAAGATCAGTACCAAAGTCTATTTCCCTTTAGGTAGGAATTTTTGGAAAATCTTTGGGAAAGACATCTGAATTTTCATTCACTACAGGGACTGATTCGAGACTCGAAGCCTCGGAACTGGAATATCTAACATGAACTAAATCATAAACACATCCCTTAGATTTCATTTTCCTTGCCCAAAGGTCGGAAATAAGGTTACCCCTGAAAACAGAAGTACTACCCCTCTACTCAAGGACGGGTTCATTCGAGAAATGAAACTAAACTATTCTATTTCTACAGTCGACCGTGGCATAGCAGGAATGAAGCAAATTCATATCGAGAATGACATCAAAATCAGTCATCTCTAATTTGACTAAGTCTGCTGAAGTGACTTTCTAAAATATCATAATTGGGTAGTTCCTGTATACCCACCGGGCTATGATAGTTTTACCCAGTCGGGTAGAGACTGAAAAGGGATTTGCTAGAATTTTAGGACTAATTTTGAAATCAACTACTATATAAGGAGTAACAAAAGACAAGGAAGATCCTAGATCTAGCAAAGCATAAACATGCATATGAAAGATCTGAAACTTACTAGTAACTACATTAGGAGAACTTTCCTGATCATGTCAAGTCCTAAGAGCAAAGAGATGATTTAGGAGTTGCCCTCTAGTAGCACTGGTAGTGGTACCCTACTGATTTGGGCTACCGAACTGAGCTGAGAAGCGATTCTATTGACCCTGAGGACCTAGCTACAGATAGTCTTTAACTCTATGGCCTGGCTTGCCACAACCAAAATATATGCCACTACCTGCTCTACACACGTCCTAATGGTGCTTATCGCAAGTCTGGCAAAGAGGATAGGTGTAGGCACTACTAAAACTGCCCTGGGTCTTAGAACTTGGTGCTTTATCTTTGTTACCCTCTCTAAACTTAGGAACTGGAGCATTGGGTTGTAGAGGGGGCTGGAATAGATGACTTAGGCCAACACTGGGAATGGTTTCCTTCTTCTTACTTAGGCTAAGATAAGTTAAAACTACCTATCTTTACTCTCTTATTCTATTTCTCCCTCTGCTTAATTTTCTACTTCTCTATCTACTGAGCATGGGTCATAAATCTAGATAAGGTCATGTCACTATTTAGTATGGCAGATATGCACTCATTAACCACGTTGTCGTTCACCCTTGAAACAAACTTACTCATCTTTGATTTACTTTCTGCAACCACATGAGTGGCATACCTGTCTAATTCAGTAAACTTAAAAAAATACTCTTTCACTGTCATATTGCCCTGCCTTAGGTCGATGAACTCTAGAACCTTGGATTCTCTAAGATCTTGGGGAAAGAATCTTTCAAAGAATGTAGTGACAAACTCCACCCACTCTATAGGACCTACCTTATCTGATATTTCACACTTCCACTATTTGAACCAAGCATGAGCCACATTCTACAACTAGTATGCAGCTAGCTCAGCACATTCAATAGTAGTCACCCCCATTGTATTTGTCACTTTTTGACCTTGATATAAGAATTCCTGAGGGTCTTCATCTACCTTAGACCCAAAGAAGGTTGGAGGATTCATTCCAGTGAAGTCCCGAATTATAACTGTGGCTGAGTTAGCCACTGGGTTGGCCGAAATGACTGTTGGTTGTTCATTATGAGCAGTGAATGATTGAGCAAGAGTGATAAATACGGTCCTAAACTCCTCATGAGAAACATGATCGCCCAAAGGTTCTTTGGGCTGAGGGGCTAACCGATTTCTTCTCTTAGGAGGCATGATCTGAAATAAAGAGAATAAGCGAATTAGACTGAGTGACTGACTTATGATTATGCTCACTGGAACAACATAAATACTGAAATAAGGAAAACTATTCTTAAAACATCTCATAGCCTATTGCTTATAATTGTGGCGTGCAACACACCAATGTACAAAACACTACTAGATGCAGCTTTCAGACTTCCTAGGACTCTATTGAACCTTAGTCTCTAATACCAAGTTTGTAACGACCCGATTTGATGAACCAAAATCCTACAGGATGCTCATAACCCCGAAGGACCATAAGCTAACCCATGATAGATATTCATACTTGTATACTGCATAAGATAACATAATAATGTGAAAACATGCACTGAAAGTCCATAAGGTTCGATCATGAACATAAATGAATAACATAACATCTGTATGGGGTAATATAATACCCACAAAAAAATTGAAAATACTTAAGCCTAAACATGATAGTCTGTATCTAGTCTGCATCTAGTCTAAAAGCCTCTACTATCTGAAGAATCTAAATAAGAAGATAATGGGACATGTCCCTAACTAACTTCATCTAATAACCTAATCAATGAGATAATAGAAAATCATTATGTCCTCAAAGGATGAGGACTCACTTCTACTCTAATTGCTGAGACTAGAATCTACTGCTGATCTGGAACTCATGATTCTTAACCTATGATGTAACATAAGAAGAAAGAACCATAGCACGAATGCGTTAGTACATATTTACTGAGTATACAAGTGAGGTAGGCTAAATACAAGGGTTCATATGCATACTAATACTAACTGACTGTCTAACATAAATGTGAGAATGCATACATAGTTATGTAACTATAACTGCCAAAATGATATCGTGATTACTAAATCTGAATCCTAATAACATGACATGATTGATAACATGAATGACTGTATCTAAGTTTAGCTGATAACGTGGGTGACTGTACCTGACAGTCCTAAAATTGATGGAACTATATGAGTTTGGTAATGTATCTAAGTTAACTGTATCTGACAGTCCTAAAATTTGAAGAACTATTTGAGTTCTATTACTGAGACTGATTGATTGTATCTGATAGTCCCAATTCTATAACATGAAACTATGGGAAGTAGTATCTAACCGATATACCCCAAAGGTGCTATCATAGCTGAGCTAGGGTCCAATCCATTCCATTATTGGAAGGGTGTCAATACCACGCCACTGGTAAGGACAACATGTGAGTAATCCTCACATAACAAGTAACTTTAGCGAGAAGAGTGGGAACCCTCACATAACAGGTTAATCCACCTCATCTACCCTCATATAACAGTCTATGATATCTCAACCTATGCTGGCTATATAGTTCTGGAATACAAAGATTGCTTTTAAGAATCACACCCTTATATAAAAGGTGAGTTCCCATCCTTGGGTTCACTCGGTGCTAATTTATACTCCAATCTGAATTGACACTGAACTTGATTTACTGAAATAAACTGAGCATGGATTGAGTTATTAAATTTCCATGGCTAACAAAATACTATTGATATCTTACAACTGACCGAGTCATGAGATCATGGAGATTTTCTTGAGTCATAAGACTATCTGAAGTCTAAGAGTTCATAGCTTGACTGAGAGTATCATGAAAACATGACATGGTTCTAGGCACACAACTAATATTTTGGGTACAAGTACCTCCAGGACTCGATAGAAGAAAACTGACATAGCATGATTTACTTGAAGACTTGACTAACATCGTAATACATACTACATTCATAGGAGCGTTTCATCAAACATGTAACAGGCATGAACTTGTACATACAAGGGGATTTCATGATATCATGCTAGTTAGATAATATTTTTTCATCAAGGCATTTAATCAAACGAATGACAGGCATGGTACATGTAAACATCATTATTCAATTCTAATTTCATCATTCAAGGGTTTAAATCTTAGGGTTACATGAATCTATGGCTATAGTAATTAATCCTAGATAAAAACTATCAACAATCATGAAGTAGAATCAAATTTCATATCTATCAAACATGAACATGAGCAGCCAAAACATGAAAACATATAGAAAATCCATAACTGGGGTTCAGAAAAGGGTTTCTTGGACTTCATAGATGAAAGGAGTCTATGAATGAATACTATACATACCTTAGTTCATGATTTCATAAAGATTAATGGTGAAACGTTCTAAAAATTGGACCTTCTATGAAAACCCTAGCTTGAGTTCTTAAGAGTATTTAAGAAAAACATCAATATTTTGGATGAATAAGGGCTAAATCCTGTGTTTAGAAGCTTATATGGGAGAAAATTAACCCTTTTAACCCTGGACATATAATTTAATTTTTAATAAAATTTCCCCAATTGGGCCCTTTGCGTGATGCAGCGTTATCACACCATGTAATTAGAAATTAACAATTGAAAAATTGCATGGTGGCACGACGCGGAGCTATCATGCTGCCACCTTTTCTATGACCTAGAAGTTTGGTGTGACATGCTAGTATCACGGAGCAACACTGGAATTTGATAATTGCCATTTGAGCTATCTCCATGACATGCTGAAAGCTTAGGTCAAACACTGTCTCACTAAAAGGGACCTAACTCTTCGCTCGGATGTCGGGGGCAAATTATATATCAACAGAAATCTTATTCAATTTACCATAGGATATGAAGTGAAAATTATGGAAATACTATGTGTATAAGAATGAATTTTTATTTTAAAGCAACTTCTAACATCCTTGAGATGATTTTCAAGCTAAGAAAAAACATGGGTATTATAATTTTACTATATTACGGTAGGGTAATTAATCATAGAAAAGTATGAGGTGTGGGTTCATAAGCAAGCTAGGCATGCCACCATTATTCTACTAATAGAATATGAAAGATTTTGGTGTTTCTAGAGGTTTGCGACTACCACTCCATAGGGAGACTCAGAGTTGTGTGGCTTCTATAAATTCATTTACTAATACTGTAAATTAGGCCTACCATATATATGGTATATATCATGAGGTCTAAGCGGGCAAAAAAAATTCCTTATTATTATTGAAGTTATAATAGAAGCTGGAGTGGTGCTAAGTCGAGAGGCAGAAGGATTCAGTGTAGCTACCCACAATATCAACCTTATTAGCACAAGGATCAGCCTAGCAGGCCTATTCATGTAAGGAATAATTATGATTTTTGATAGGGTCTTCCTAGTTATGGTAGTTTTGATAGTCAGAGTAGTAGTCAGCCATCAAGGGTGTTCAGTTTGGGTCATAAAGCCAAGGTAATCATTTTGAGTCAGCCGGAAGATCTCATAAAGTTGTAGTGCCTTAATAATGTTATGAGTTGGTATTGTTTTCCTCTTTGCTTATGAGTATCCCTATTGTGGGATGATTGATCCTATTGTGTAGAGTATTCCAACAATTAAATCAGTGCTTCTGTCTTGAGGTAGAGTATATAGTAGCAAGAATGGACCCAGGGTCCTAAAATTAGTCCTTAAGTAGGTCGAATAAGTGGTCGGCTAGGTAGCTAGTCCAGAGGAAGATAAGGTAATTTGCATATTATTCTTGGTATGCTGAAGACTGAGTCTTTGGATGTTGTTATTACAGGTATAATTTTACTATGCTATCAACTATCTTCTATTTTATTTGATTTGGTCTCCACTTATTTATATGTTTCTACTTATTATGCACCATCATTGGGGTAGTCTTGGAAGCCTTTATGTGTGTCTTTATGTGTACCTACTCCTATGGGTGATCCTTTAGTAGTGGATCAAAAATATAGATCATATTTCATGACTAATTTAGTATATGCCACTCAAGCTAATCTTATTATGTTAGATTTAGTGGATTTCAATGTTATTTTGGGAATGTACTGGTTATTACCCTGTCATATGATTTGTGATTACTTTTCCAATATCATTATCTTAGCCATGTCCGGTGTACCCCCAATTGTATGGCAGTGTTTTTAAGTCACGCACTGATGGGGATTATTTCTTATATTTAGGTAATAAGACTGGTATATAGGGTTGTGAGTTATTATTTGCTTATTTTTAGGATGTTAGCATTGAGAGTCCTTCAGTTGACTCTAGTCATACTATTCATGACTTTTTTAATGTTTTTCCTATAAACCTATCTGGCCTTCATCCTAAGCATAAGATTAAGTTGTCTATTGACCTTAAGTGAGGCACCAAACATATTTGGAAGGCACTTTACCTTATGGATTCTATCAAGCTAAAGAAGATAAATATTAATCTTTAGGATAATTTAGGTAAGGATTTTATTACACTATTTGAATCCCCTTGGAGCGCTCCAATTCTATTTGTGAAGAAGAAGGATAGTTTTATGCATAATTTTATCAATTGTAGGAAGTTGAATAAGGTGATACTACAGAATAAGCATTCTATGATGTGTATCAATGTTTTATTTAACTATATTTAGGGTGTTGTAGGGCTTTATAACATTGAATTGAGGTCTAGTTTATGTAAGGATTAGGGATGAGAACATCATTACAATAGACTTTAAGACTCGTTATGAACATTGTCATTTGGGTTGACCAATTCTCTAACAATGTTCATGGACTTAATGGACCATCTATTTAGTCCATATTTTGATACATTTGTGATTGTTTTTATTGATTCTATTCTAGTCTATTGGAGGAGTAGGGACAAGCATAAGCAATATTTGAGGCATATTGCAGTTGGGTAATATAATCTCTCCATACTTTGAGAGATCATAGGGTTTATGCCACATTCTTAAATTGTTAGTTCTTCCTTGAGTCTTTAGCTTTCTTAGGGAATATAGTATCCATGGATAGTATTATGATTGACCCACAAAGATTGAGGTTATTCATGATCAGGCTAGGACTATATCTCCTTCAAAGGTTTGTAATTTTATTGTGTTATCAAGGCACTAGAGATGGTGTGTCAAGAGATTTTCAACTATGGCAGTCCCGATGACCTGATTGATTAGGAAGGAGGTTCTATTTCTATTGTTTGATGGTTTCATGGTGATTTTTCCAAAGATCAAGGACTTTCTCACTTTATCTCTTTTACTGAGCCTTCAAGTTATGGGTGAGTTTTTTTATTATTATTCTTATGGTGTTAGTTTGGGAAGTATTCTGATACTGCAGGGCTGTACCATTACATATTCATCGTGGTGCATGAGTGAAACTACCCTACTCATGACGTGGAGTTGGTAGCTATAACTTTCATGCTTATGATTTAGCAGCGTTACTTGAACTGTGTTTTCTACAAGATGTTTATTGACCTTCATAATATTTAGTACACTATGACCCAAAGGTAGCTTAATTTAAGATATCATAGATAGATTGAGTTGCTAAAAGACTATGATGTCTCCAATCTATACCATCTAAGAATAGTGAATATAGTAGCAGATACCTTGAACTAAAATGAAGTGAATATGGGTAGATTACCATTTTTTTAAGTTTTTGAGTGACTATTAGCCTTGGACAGTTAGTTCTTAGAAAACATAATGGTTTAACTTGATATTTCAGACCCCTGGAAGATTTTTGCTAGGTTTATGGCTAGGTCTACCTTATTTGAAAATATTTGGAGATAATAGTTTGAGGATATAAGACTATATTACATTTGAGATTAGGTGGTTAGAGGTGAGTCTAAGATGACAACCTTTTATTATGAGGGGATTCTAAGATTTAAATAACACATTTGTTTTATGAGCATCAAAAATTTAATTTAGGTGATACTTTGGGAGACTCAAAGCTCTGGATATATATTCATCTCGAAATAGCTAAGATGTATTAAGATTTGAGGCAGCATTACTAGTGGTGCAGCATGCAGAGATATATATAAAAATTTATTACTCAGTGCCTATGTTGTTAATAGGTGAAGACCGATAACTTAAGAACTAATGGATTTCTTTAGAGGCTACCTATTTTTGAGTAGAAATAAGAGCAGATCTCTATGGATTTCATAGGTATTTTGCCTCGCACTTCACATAGTTTTGATAGAATTTGGGTCAGATTGATTGAACAAGTCAACTTATTTCATCCCTATTTAAATTTTCTATAGTGTTAAGAGGTTAGATCATATTTATGTTGGACAGGTAGTTTACTTTCTTTGGGTAGTAGTGTACATTGTTTTTGATAAAGACTCTCAATTCAGTTCTAGCTTTTGGAAGGTATTTCAAGAGGATTTGGGTACTGAGGTTGATCTTAGCAGCAATTTTCTCCACTAGACTAATGGACAGTCAAAGTGAACTATTTATGTTTGTCGAGGAGATGCTTCATGCATGTGTTTTGGAATTTAGAATTTAGTGTAAGCAATTTTTCGCCTTAGGTCTTATAATAATAAAAGCTAACATTCTTGTATTCATATGGTAACATTCAAGATTCTTTATAGTAGGCTTTGTCCATCTTTGATTAGTTAGTGTGAGACTTTAGAGGTTACGCCCTATTGTACTGATTTGCTTCATAATTCTTAGGACCAAGTTTGGGTGACTTAGGATAGGCTACGAATAGCTCAAAGATGAAAGAAGATCTATGTTTATCATAGTAATCATTCCTTGAGATTCAGAGTTGGTGACTAGTTTTTTCTGTGAGTACTGCCCATGATAGGCGTGATGAGGTTTAGGAAGAGAGACAAGCTTAGCCCCAAGAATATCAGGCAATTTAAAATACTTAAAATAGTTGGGCAGGTGGTTTATGAGTTAGCTTTGACTTCAACATTTTCAGCCATCTATATACACTATTATATATCTTTGTTACGACATTATATTCTTTATAAGTCTTATATGCTGCGATAGGATTTAGTTTTGTTTGATGAGAGGTTGACGTTTATTGAAAAGCTAATATCTATTTTTGCCAAAAATATAAGATAATTGCGCTACAGAGATACTCCAGTGGTTAAGGTTTTGTGGAGGATCTATCTTATCAAAAAGGCTACTAAGGAGGCAAGGCATGATATCTAGACTTAGAATCCTCCTCTATTAAAGCATTTAGGTACTTCATAATCCATTACTTTTTTTAACAAGTGTGTTTAGTTTTGGATGTTGTAATGACCCTTTGTATCATTTTCTACATTTCCTTTTTTTCTATATTTAGAGTGTTCTTATAGATGCCCTAAGTCATTTATGACTTGCTGGGACTTATAGTTTGGTTGCCAATAGTTCATTTGGTTTAAGAGTAATTTTCCTATTTTTGAGCTTTGGAAGTTGAGAAATGGGTCTTGAGCCAAAGTTTTAGGTAAATTGCCTTGGACGTTATTTATCATAAATTTGTTGTCTTCAAAATGTTGTTTCTAGGCTAAAGGGTGCCTTGGTCCGAATCCTGAGGTTTTCGTACTCATTTTGGGCTATTGGCTGGATTTTGGCTAAATTGGTCAGTTAAATGTGGGGTCTACTTTTTATTAAGATGTCCCCAAATGAATTTTATGATGGTATCATTGAGTTTGAAATTTAGCATTTGGTAGATTAGCATAGTTGTTTGCATTCATGGGATACTGAATGAATCGTAAGGGCCAGATCAGGTTTTTTATAATTTAGCAAAGATGGTATGTTGGTGCATCTGGTGTTGGAGAGAAAATGCTCTTTGCAGTCCAAACTTTGTGTTAATAATTAGGAGACCATTTAGGGTAGTCTAGCCTTCTTTGTCATTATCACAGCGGACCAGCTGCATTCACAAAGTTCTGTGTGGGCGAGTACCCATATTTGCACTAGGAGTTCGCGTTCGCGAAGAAAGAACCACTGGCAGTATATATACCTTTTTCCATTTTACCATCATAATTTTTTAGTGTTATACCCCATTATAGATCTCTGGAGTTTGGAAACTTTGGGATAATCATAATGTGTAGTTGGTATTAGCTTTGGGACGTGTTTGTTAGCAATATATCATCGACATCCCATCAGTTTTTTGCTTAATTTCTAGATAATTCACATTTTTACTTTGATTTTAGTTTGATTTTTGACCTAGAGCATTTATATGAAACATGGGTATCTCTATTCTGGCAGGTATACTTGATTGCAGTCTAGGAGTCCCAACAGTTAGATATAGACTATAGAGCCTCTTATTATTGTCATCTATTTTTGGTTCAAGCTTGGTTTCAAGCCTCTTGTTATCTTCCACTAGTTTTGATTCAAGTTTGGTACATGCTTTCATTATGGATCTACGATTGGGAGCTATTCGAGATTGAAAACTTAAAGTTTATAGTTGAGATGTAAGTATATGGTGCACATATCGTCCATCTTTTCTTGTTTTTAGTTTATCATAGTTATTTATATTACATACTTTAAATATTCACTTGATTTTACCTTCTAGGTTATGGGTCTCAACTAAGTTACTTGTCTTCTTGAGTGTGCATTAAATACTTATGGGAGTCCAATGAGGTTATAGATAGGGTTTTACTTTCATTATTGAGTTACTTTATTTTAACACATTCTACCACTTTATCCTATTATTTCTGTTTCTGTACTTTACTTGACTTCTGCTTACATTCTTGAAATTTTCTTCTATATTTGAGATTAGTTAGTTATTGATACCTACTGACTACCTATTATTTTTGTACTTATACTGCACTTTAACATCTTTTATATGATGTAGATCTAATTATAAGCCATCCTGGTTCACATTATCCTCAAGCTTTTCTATTAATTCAAATATAAGGAGAGATTTCTAGAGTTTGGAGTTGATCCTCCTACTTTTGCTTTAGTAATAGTCTTCCGTATATTTTGTCCTCCTCTCCCACTTGTATAACATGTAATATATGGATGTCTCTTTTTCTTTTGGTCATTAGTTATCACTGTTGGTTTCATCTCGTTACCCTTTATTTTTTGTTTGTCAACCCATTACATTTTGTTCCGAGTTATGGCTTGGCTTACCTACTAGTAGGTTAAAGCAGGTTCCATTAGGACTCGAGAGATTAGGTTACGACAATATGGGAATCACAATAAATATAGTCTCTCAAGTCAACAATAATTTTCACATAAGATCCCACATAGGCAACACGATAATAATATTAATCTCAAAACACGACCTCATGACTAAATACCCAACACGTAGCATAATTTACATAAAAATTTAATTATTCATCCTATTCGAAGAAATTTGAGTCGTAACCTACCTCAAAAAGTCAAAATTTAAGCCTAGACCCTCAATAAGGAGCCTTTTTCATGAGTGATGGATTTATGAACGTAAGTGCCATTATATATGCTTGTATAGCCTAGTTTTGAGGAATTCTTGTTTTCTTAATAAGTTGTGAATCATATAATTGAGCATATAGGTGTTAAACTATTTTATTTTATAGAGTTAAAGGTGTGTTTAAAATAAGTTTAGAATCAAAATAATCACTTAGAATTTAGACAAGAAAACTAGTGTTACTAGCTTGAGCTATGTATTGTTCTAATGTATCTTGATGGATTTTACTGTGTTATATGCACATATTAGTGTTGTTTGATGTTATAGGAGACCATATGATAGGTTAAAATCAATTCTTCGTAACACAATGAGGTCTAATGATATTGTAAATACACCCAAGAAGTGAGGAATACAAAGGCAAAAGGGAGGAGTAAACGATGGCAAAATTTAGAAATTCTGAAGCCAAAGGCATGCCACTCCCTCTAGACTATGACAAAAGTGTCTACCACACCTCAAGAAATAAAATAACATGTCACAAAACATTGATCATCCTCTATAAGGGCATTCCCTTGGTTAAAATAGGCACTTCCTCTCATAATATAAATAGGGCATTTAGGTTCTTTTGTACACACATTGGATGACTTTTGGCTCTAAAAATATACTTGAAGAGGCTGAAATTTGGGTTCTTACTCTTTCCTTCAATTTAATTTGGAGTTTTACACATGAATTTCAATTTTGGGATGTGATACCCCAAGTTTTCCCGTTAAATATTTCTCTCCCAAATGTATCGAGTCATTAAAGCCTTTTTATCTTTCCAAGAGTCCGTTAAGATCTCAGACAAAAATATGTTGAATTTTGTTCTTTATTGTGATTAATAATTTCTCTACGTGGAATTTCTAGATATGCGATCTGTCATCGTGTAGAGCATCGAATACTATTTCTAATGATATGTGGATCATCCAAAATGGACACTCGAGCGATGAGTTATGATCATTCAGATCTAACCATGAATAGTGGTGAACAGTAAATGTGCAGGAAAAAATACTGAGGCCAGGTGAATTTTAGAGTCAAATTGAAACGATCATAACTCCTTGTACATAATGATCTGGGTGAGCTACTATATATCAACAGAAAGCTCTGAGAGTCCTCTTTCCAATGCAATTAGTTTCATCCAATTGCTCCGTCGGAGAAAAAAGTTATGGTCGATCTACTTTAGCCTATCAAAACAGTCAACCAAAGGACATATTTGACATTATTTGAATTTTAAGGGTATTTTGGTCATTTACACTCCAATGCATCCGGGTAAACCATGGATTTAAGTCCATTAAGAGCATTCAATAGCTCATTTTTCTCCAAAATTTCCTAAGCCTCAAACCCCAACCCTACTACTCCAAATTTCATCCTTCTATGTCTCTTGATTGAACCGTAGAAATTTCAAATTGATTTGAGATTTGAGTTGATCATGTTAAGGGCTTCGAGAAGCACCCTTTATTTTCATGAATAAAGTTCCAGAGTCGGAAGTTTATATTCATCTTCAATTTTTAGGTATGTGGGGTTTTAACAAGAATAATTCTTCCGTTCTTGTGCCCGTATCTTTAATTTTTATTATGGATTATTATGAGTTTGGCAAATAAATTTATTTCCAAGATATCCTACCATGAGATTTTGGTTATGTATATATGCAAATTTTTCAACGTTGCCAGTTATGATTATTTAATAGATTCATATGGTTCGGTAAATTGAATTATGTCTAAATAATTCGATTATGAACTTATAAAGATTTGAATTGTAAGTTTTGAAGCACATTAGTATTTGACTATTTTCGTTCTATGAATTGAGATTTAATATTGGTATTCTTGGTGTTTCTATCAAGAATTGATATATTTTGAACATGTATCCACGTTTTAAGTTCAATAATGAATTATTGGTATTTCCAAGTGTTTTCGAGCCACGTGTCAAATTTTGAGCTTCCTTATGACGATTTGAGTTATTGGGTATATTGATATCGAAGTTGCAATGATTCTTGGTATTTCCCGGATGGTTTTGATAAGTTAAATTATTGAAAATATTACGTATTGAGTCTTTATATTCTTGTCCAAATGTCGAGTCAGTTATGGTTCAATGCATTGATACCTTGTTGAAGTTGAGGAAGATTAAAATGTTTTGAGCTAAAATGTGTTGAGTTAGGAATCTACAAATTGATATGATTTGATAAATGAGAAAGAGATTTGATTTGGTCTTTATGATAGACCCTTGTGATGTTGTGGTGGATTTCCTAACGCGTTCTACGGTTGTCGAGGAGTAGTACTTAGCACCGAGAGAGAAATTTGGTATTTTCTCAAACCTATATACCACCGTAGGGTTGTTTGATGATGATATTATTGTCCAGAGAGCCCGATTGTGATTATTACAGTTTTAAGGTCGTACTCCCTGGCAAAGAGTCTGACTCTCCTGCCAACGGGGGTTTCAAACGTTGGTATTCCACGTAGCACACGTGGGGTTGTCGATTATAGCAAACTCCTGTATCCATAAGATTAAGTTTCTTGAATTACCGAGTCACTCCGAGATTTGAGTCAAAGAGTTGAGATGTTGATGATGTTTTATGGTCATTTATGATGATTTATAATTAACTATAATAATTTTTGACGATATGATAATTTATGATGATTTAGGATAATTTATCATAATTTATGATTTATAATGATTTACGTGGATTATGAGATTTTATCATATGAACTGTTTATTTTGAAATTACAAAAAGTATGATTTGATATAACTCAAGCCAAGTGAGTCATCATTTTCTATATGCATGTTTTGATGAAATTGATTATACAATTTATATTGTTGCATGAACCCCCACATACTCAGTACATTTCAAAGTGCTGATCCATATATTTCTATGGGCTAATTCTTACCAAAATATAGGTACAAGCTGTAGTGCACATATCATGTTCAGCTAGGTCGCAACTCTCAATCGGTAGGTGATTAGTCCTTTTGATTCAAGGACTTGAGTTGTTTAGATTTGAGGTATATTGTATTTTCTGTATTCAGTCGTATTGATTAGGGGTAGTTGGGAGTCATGACCCGGCTATCTTTGGTCAATACTAGTAGAGGCATCATAGACAGTCACTAGTAGTCAGTGTATTCAGTTTCAGATTTGTATATATATGAGCATAATTGTGACCGTGTAAATTTACTTTCATGTTGGTCAGACTAATTTATGGGTTGTTTCCATATTATTCCTTCTATTTTATGTATTTTATTCAGTTGTTTTGGGTTATACCAGATAAAAGGGTTAGCTTGGGGTCACTGTGACCTTAAGCACTGTGTGACATCTCGGGATCCAATTTCAGGGCGTTACAAGCATGGTATCAGAGCTCAGAGTTCAAGTGTCCTAGGGTGTCTATGAAGCCGTGTCTAGTAGAGTCTTGCGGACTGGTATGGAGATGTCTGTACTTTTCTTTGAGAGGCTACGAGGCATTTAGGAAAATATTTCCTTTCTTTCAAGTCGTAGATCGTGCTGTGGAAAGTTTCCTTATGAAATTCATATGGGTTCATATCTTGCATAAATTGGGCCATTTCTCCTTGTTCTAAAATACCTGATATAGTCAAGCATAAATCCTTATAGATGGTGCTTTCTTATATAATCTCCTCTGACATTATGGTCTTTTAAGTAAGCTAGAAAAAATAAATGATTTCATTAGTGCTCTTGAGTTCCGAAAAATTAAGGTGTCATATGTACGTTCTTGAAGGTTGTGCATTAAGCCTATGTCGGAAGTGTTTTTGGATTCTCCCTGGAATTCATAATGTGATTTCGTATTTTCCTTATCCGTGTAATAATTTGATATAGGTTGATTAACTAGTTCCAATTTCCTCTTTTGATTATATTCCTAGGTTTACTAGCAAAGATTCCATAGCTTTCAAGATGTACCCTCATCCGTCCTGAGTCATTCAGTCGAGGTAAAGCGAGACACATATACTCGGATCCTTGCTTATAGTGTACCTGGCTTTTACTTATTGAAAATATTTTCAAATCATCTTTTGATGAAAACTTGAAGTCTAGTGAAGCCGTGTAGGGATTATTTTGATTCACTAGCATAATTGTTTAGATATTTATTTCCATTTTCAAAATACAAAACCAAAGTCTAGTAAGGCCATGTGAAGCCTATTTTGATTCACTAGTAGCTGGCTGTTTACTCTGTTGTTCTTGCATTGGTTTAAACTAGGGGGTTAGAAACATGGTAGAAGGTGGTGTTAATAAATTATTATGGCATAGGCCATGGAACTGTGGATGATTATTTTCATTATGAGGTTTTGGTGGAGTAGTATGTTTGGGGTGTTTGATAGATGGAAATGGTTGTTGAGATTGTTGTTAATCATAGTCAGCGTGAGTTGTTAAGTTTGTATAGAGGGTGATGAGAAAAATGAATTTAATGATTGAATTGCTGCGACGTTAGTGATAGGGAGGAGATTTAGTAGGTTTGAACCGTATGCACGAAAGCTTAAGTCTATTTGTTTGTGATCATGTTTGATATTGTGTATTCAGGTAGTAGTATACTCAAGGTATTATGGGGATTTTTTTTTATGTTATTAAATGCTAAGCAATTAGTGTTATACTTGATCGGGTAAGTATGAATGATGATATGTGGTATACAATGTAATTGTGAGTTAACTTGGGAATTAGAGGTTGACGAGGGTGTTAGCTTGAGATGTGATGTTAGTAAAGCTTGAAGAAGTTCGTATGGTTTAGCGAAGGTTGTATGTATCCATGGTAAGTGATAGAATCTAAGTTGCGGAGTGCGTGAATTGTTGTATGATAACTTTTGAAGTTGTCTAAGTTGGTGGGTATTTGAGAATTATGTTAAGATTAGGTTTTGCGCTCACGGGTGTAGTTATGCGGGTTAAGTTATGGATCTTGTGTATGGGTATATCCGGAGACCTTGGAGTAAAGCGAATGCCATGGACTAGGGTTTGTATGGTGATTCGTTTACTCGGAGTGTAGGGTTAAGTCTAAGGGGGAGATAGTAGAAAAAATAATTAACTAAGTTAAGATTGTGGGATTCAGGTAGGTGTATCGGTGGGTTTCAAGTTGGTTGTGAGAAGGAGTGGTGTTGATCCTATTTTACCCCAGCCTTTTCAATAACTTTGATATTTTCTCATGCGTTATATTTCATTTCCCCGATCATAATACATGTTCATGCATATCAAGGGAAATCATGTATTTTCCTAACTATCGAAACATGGAGTCCCAATTTTTCTAGCGGCCAAAATCGACAATACATAAGCTATAAACTCCAAACTCAAGTTGCGCGGTTCATAATGAATGTGCTTAAGTTTTATTGTATGTTCAAGTTCAGTCCACCGGCAACACCCTTAGCGACTAATAAGATTCAATTTATGTCCTGGGTGTCTTTAATCTTTAATCTTGATTCTGGTTAAATTCATGCATTTGATGCCCTAGTTCTCCGGCCTCAATAACTGCACCAAGTCATATACAATATCCCTTCATATTCTACCCTTTCATGACTTTCTATTTGTTGAGGGAGTGTGGATGAACAGTGGTGACGATAAAAGAGAGTGAGCGGGTTTTTGTTGATAAAGATTATGGCATGTTAATTTTAGCTAAGGTGGCAAGTGTGGAGTACACTTGAGGCTAGGCTTTTGATGGAGGTCATGGTTATTTGTAGAATTTCGTATTGTGTTTGTGAAAGTGGTTGTATGATGGTTTATCTAGGTTTGTAGGTGGGGAATTGTTGAAGTGAAGTCTTGTGCATGGATTAGTTAATTTGAAAAATTACTGAGCGTTTTCTTAAGAATAGTATGTTCTCTAAAGATGAATGTATGTCTTTCCAGTTAGGACAACCTTGTTATAACAAGGACTACGAGAAATTTTATAATATTTATTTCTAAATTAAGGATTTAAAAATAAATATCCCTGAAAATGATAAATTAGTAGAACATTTGAAGATTACCAAAGATCCATAGATAAGATCCTAGATAATAGATAAAATAGAAAATTCATCTACAAATTATACTAAGGAGCAATGGAAAATTTCCCCTTAAAAAGGATCATGCATTATTTCAAAAGTTAAGACTTATTAATACATAAAAGCTAGTTACAGATTGTCCGAAAATAATGTAGGATTAGATAATATAGATTAATAATCTCTAAAAAGAAATATCTGATCTCAAGAGTATTAATATTGATTTAGAAAATAGAATCTGTAATTTCAAAAAATAAAGTCTTATTTCTGGAAATTCTAATAAGAAGAAAGAATATCTTTAAACTCTTGAATAAATTACTTCACATAAAATTTATACAAAAGTCACTCTTTGTAATGATTTATAATGACTCTCCAGGTCATTCATTATAATTTTGTACTTTTTCAATATTTAGATATTTTCTATAGCTTTCCTAAGTCATTTATGACTTATTGGGAGACCAATTTGGTTACCGGGTGGTACATTTGTTTTTTTGAGTCATTTCCATTTGAATGCCAATTCAAATAGTTTCATCATCTCTAAAATGTCTATTTTAGTCTAGGGTATCCTTGGTCCAGTTCTCAAGGATTTTAAAATCATTTTAGGTTATTTGGTAGATTTTTTGTAAAATGGCCCCTTAGGTATGTGACTCACATTTTATTAAGATGGCCTTAGATGGAAATTTTAGTGGTGTTGTTAAGTCTGGAATGTCTAATTTAGTAGGGTAGCATAGTTCATTTATTTTCATGAGATTCGTGACGTATCTCGAGGTCCCGATCATAACGTTTACAATTTGCCAAGGTTACTCGTGCAAAAAAACTTGGTGCATGCCCTAGCGATGAGGGCCCCATTAATAGAGAGGGTTCCATAATCTTGGTCACTATGATTTTGAGTATGGAGACTCATGATTGAGATGAAGGAGGTAATGGGATTATGCAATCTTAATGGGAAAATACATCTTGAGCTAAGAAGGATTTTGTAATGGTTTCAATTTTGGGATTCAGCAAGTAGGGCCTATGTGGGATTTTTAGTTTGATTTAAAACATAGAGCAAAAATATTAAATATAGGCATAGTTATTCTTTTCTTAAGACATAGATCATTATTTTGATAGCATGACAATGCAATAAGGCTTTTCAAAAGGGAAAAGCTCTGGAGTGGAGGATTTTACAAGCTTTCAGTAACCTCCAGGTAGTCTAGGGATATCTTTGTTCTAGACTATGGTTATTTATGGTGCTAATATAGTATTTTTCTTGCAATGGGTGCTTATGGTCTGATTGTTGTTTTAGCTTTTATTGACTAATTAGCAGCTAAGGCCCATTTCTATAAAAGTTAGCCTTATTTTCCCTTATATTAGTCCATGTTTATTTCTCAAGACAAGTATTAGTAGGCATAGTTCCTAGGGATGGGATTGAAAAGGCTTAGACTAGGTATGGACAAGTTCCTACCTTAGGTTGGGTTTTTGAGACTAATAGTGGGCCCTTACGACCTTTTCTAGGGAGAATACCTAGAATAGCCCCATGTTGGCCTAAACAACCTTTTTTTGATACCTTGGATTTATTTATTGAATTTTTGTATGACTTAGTCTGTTATTGAACTCTAACTATCATTGTGACCTAGGTTGGAGTAGTATTTGACTTTAGACCATATCCTTTGACTTTGTACTAAAAATATAAATTTCTTATAGACTTGCTGACTTGTAAATTTATGACTACTTCGACTTGAGAGAAATGATAATTGAATAATTTTTACCTTTAGCTAGTTATCAGTTCTGATTCAAGTCTAGCACCTTGTAGCTATTTATTACTTATCAAATTGGGTTCGATCCTAGCATTTTACTATATGGTACTATTCTGTAGTTCCAATTCAATTTCAATATTTTCGATCTACACATTTCATTTTACAATTAAGATACTATTCCCTAGTTTCAGTGTGTGTCTGACATTTATGATTTATTTAGGTACCGATCTAGAATTAAAAATTTGATAAGGGATGATAAGTATTAGGATTATTACTAGGAAGGAGCATTAGGTACACTTACTTTGCATTGTCACTCATTATCCTTACTATTGTAGTTATTTTATCATCATATAAGTTTTACTCATTGATTGTACCTACGGGGCTTATGGGGACTTGATTGGGCTATTTTTTCTTATTTGTACCTTCTGTACTTATGGGGGCCTACTCAGGTTATTGTTAGAATTGATTTCAATTTTTTGAGTTACTAATATTAGATGTATCATATCCATTAACTATGACACATTATCTTTCATTTAATTACCTTTATTCCTAACTTTAGTTTACATTCTCATATTTTATTATAGTTTTACTATTATTTAGCTCAGTCAACATATGATGCATACTATGTACCCTTTATTTGGGTACTCGTATTTATCTTCTACATTTATTTCTGATGCATATCTGAGCATGAGTCCCCACCACTAACGTTATCATTGAGCTTTTTGCTTATTCAGAGAGAGGGTTAGCTTTATATCTGGTGTTGATCCTCTACCTATTATTTTTAGATATTATTTTGTAAACTATAACATATGTTTTATATTTGACATTGTTAGTACTCTATTTTGGTTTAGTTACTCTTGTATTGACTGATGTGCTATGGATTCATAGCACTTACAATGGTTAATCTTGGAGAATATGCCTGTACTTAAGGCTATTTTGTTGAATTTGATGTGTTTTGTGTTATCTTTTGTAGGAGATTATCTGTTAGAGCTAATGAAGAGAAAATGAGTGAAATTTGAAATTTTGGACCATTTATATGGTTACCTATGGCCCGTAGGTAACACTTACCGAGCATAGATGCATGAATGAGTGTCAAAAATCTCAGAAATAGAGATTCAGAAGCTGAAAAATTGGCCCCTATCACCTACTAAGAGCACCTATGGTGTACATCCTATAGGTGCTAGTAAAATAAAGTTCAAAAAGTTCATTAGTAGTTTTATAGTCTAGCACCTATGGTGGGCCACCTACGGCCTCTAAAGTGGCTATGTAGGTGGTCATTTCTCAAGTATTTCTCTTTGGCTTGGATTGGTTTCCTAGGGTTTTCATGTAGTTTATAAATACCCTTTTGACATTTTTAGTATATATATCTAGAGATAGGCTCTTTGGGGCTAAGTTTACACCATTCACAAACATCATTTCACTCTAAAATTGACTTGTAGTCTTATTGTTCTTGGTTCGTTATTCAATTTGAGACTTTGAATTCTCTTGTTTCATTATTGTGAGATTGATTCTATAATTTTTTCTATGAATAACATGAATGATATTACAAATATGAGCGGCTAATTCCTTTAGCTAGGGTTGTTGGAGCGATGATGGAATAACAAAGTAGAGAAAGTGCCATGTAATTCTAGATAGAGACTCTCGTATATATTGGGGTTTTCTTTATTCTTATTGATTTCTTAATGATGGACAACGTTAAGACCCAACATGTATTCACCAAAAATATTACAATAGTGATTTGGAGTTAATTGTCATTATAAGATTAACTACACCATTTACTTATGATGATTATGTTTCATATAATCAACTTGAGATCGAGAGGAGAGAGTTGAAACTGGGGTCCAAGGAAAGGGTATGTAAGCTTACACTCTATGATCGCGTGGAGATGAGTGAAATTCACTAAATACTGTTGAGAGGTAGTAAGTGATACATAATATGTCAGATTCTGTATGCAAGGTATTTGAATAGTTTAACAGTGCAAGATAAATCTACGGAGTTAAAATCTAGAGGATCACAAGCCTAGTGTTCGTCTTAGATTGTTTACAACTAACAACATCTAAATATTTTTACTACCTCTTACTTACTACAAATACCCCTCCCCTCCCCCCCCCTCCCCCACCTTTTACTTTTTCTTATTGCCTCGTTATTTCAAGAAGTTTTAAAAGGATATTTAACGTATTCCATTTGGATTTGACCTCAACATTTCAGGGTTGCTACATTTTAATAGCAACTGCTTTATCCTTTAATTGGAGGTGTACTTTCGGTAATATCAAAATTTTTGCATTGTTTCTGAGGAATACAATTACAAATTAAATGATTGGAATTGTTGAAGTTGTCAGTTTTTTCTTTTCTTTTCATCTTTGAGCATACGCTAGTTTATGCCTACAATTCTTGAGATGACAACTTGGCCAGAGAAAGTATGGAGTGATTAATACATCTTTATTATTTATCCTTATCCTTTTGAAGCAGTACATTATTGAAGAAGTGTGGAAGATATAATGTGTAAACACTAAGATAGCCTAATAAAAACATTGATACACCTTGCAAACAGAAATCATGAGCTTGTTCAAATGGTTGATAGGGTTGGCATTGATATCACCACTTATAAGTAGAGTTAGATGCAAAAGTTGCCATGTGTAATGTCCAAAAATTAAGTTATAGGTGGTGTAAGATTGAAAAAATTCTAAAAATCCAACTTGAGGTGCTAAAATTTGAAGAGTCAACAATTTCTAATACTCTTATGGATAGTATCTCTCTTAAGGAGAGCATACTAGACTTATGTATGGATGTAAATAAGATTGGAATTCTTAAGGTGGAGTATATTGGACCTCATTCAAAACATTTTTCCACATTATGTTTGAATAGTAAAATCTTGATCGAGCCATTTGAACCCAAAGAAAATTGCAAGAAAGAGGAAACATAAATTTATATTCTTAAATTTTTTTTAATCAAAATCAAAGAACTATATTTCTCACATAAGGGCCAAGAAGTATATCATGCCTCATCTATTGCATGGGTCCTTTATTTTTATGCCACCAACCCTTGAGCATAATGGGAAATAAAAAAAAACAATTAGTGGTTTAATTCAAAAATTTAAAATAGAAAGAGAAAATTTAAGGCTCACTTGGGCTACCTTGATGAAGTCTAAGTAGTCAAGGTACCCATGGGCTTGTTGGTGAAATCTATGTAACCAACATAGGCACATCATGTAACGATATTAAAATATATGCTGCTTTGGAGGCAACCCAAGGTATTTTTTTATTTCTATTTGTTATTGTGGTTGATGTCAGATCTACGCACCTATGGTTTCATAAGTATGTTTCTAACTCTCTTACTTTTTAGTGGTTTAATGTGTTGTGGATAATGTTTCTCCTAATTTAGGGGTGGGGCTATTTGTGAGTCTTGATTTCCTCTTGGGGTTTATGTTATTGTGCCTCTTTTCCTCAAAGTTCTATTCCTATTAGAGCCAACATTTTTAGGCATATTATGTTTTATTTTGTGATGTTGTGATTAACTAGGAGAAAAATGAGTATCTAGGGCAGTTGAGAAGTTTTTGTTGATTCTAGCATAAAATAATACCTCTCTAAAATTTTGTTTTTGAACTGTGTGATATAAATATATATGTGATAAATACAAATCTTTTTATGGCATTAGGATTAGGGACATGATAATCATTGCTAACAATTGCATAAGTTGGATAAGTAGTAGCTTGTGATGTGACCATGTACCATGTTTATGTGAGATACTACTTAGTTCTCTTTGTGTATTGAATCCAAAACTTTCCTGGTTAGTCTTGCCTAGGTTGTAGGATAGTCGGTTATGAAAGGATCATAGGTTGTTCATGAAATTAGTCTACTTTTAGCCTCAATAACCTTCCGAATGTCAATAAGTATCCCTTGATCCTAATTTTTTAGGCTTATAGCCTATTTTTTTTGTTACACCTTTCATCTTCCTATTTTTGTTACAATGAACCTACTTTGACCCTAGTCCTCTTTGGCTACTATATACCTCAACTCAGTAAAATTACCTAAGTTAAGGGTGACTATCATAGGGGTGCGTGATGTAAAGTAGGTATGAAGAAAGGTAAAATAAGTGAAAAGAAACATGGGATGGGTATGTTAGAAAAGGAAAAGAAAAAGAAAATTTATGAAAAAGAGAAAAAGAAAGATAAAAGAAACCATACGCAATTTGAATATGAAATAAAAGAATTGAAAAAATAAAATAAGGGTGGAATAAATAAAATTTGTTGATAAGTGGATCCCTAAAGAAAGTGTGGTGCAGAGGAGGCGTAGGCACTAAAAATTCCCATATGTACCATACCGTCCCTCCAAGACTACATTACAAACTGAATAAAGTCCTATAGTGATCCTAACTTGAATGTCTGAAGATTAGGTACAGAAAATAAGGGCAAGACTATGGTATTTAATGCACATTGATTAGAACTACTCTTGTGAGTATGGGTGTCTCTTGATCATCCTTGTATGGACATGTATGGTTTCGTATGAGTGAATGGGACTTTTTTTATGTCAGGGTGCATGGGCTGTGTTACTATCTTTTTACTTGTTTGGGTAGTGCATGTTATGCATATGTATGATTATTTGTTGCTAATGTAATGCCATAGCTTGATTTTTTTTTTTATATTGTTTTGCTTCATTGATACACACAGTTGGTTTTCAAGTGTTAAAATAGGAAGGGGTAATCTTCTTGAATAAAATTTTAGATTTACTTGCATAGGTATCATAGGTTTCTCTTGGTAAAACATCTTCATATATTTTTTTTATGTTTTTATTATCTGAGGACAGGATATGCTCAAAGTTGAGGGTCATGATGAGTTATGGATTCATAGCTCTTATGATGCTTAAACTTAAAGAATATGCATCTACTTAAGGCGATTTTGTTGGATTTGATATGTTTTGTGTATTATTTTTCTCTAGACTAGGTGTTGAATATAATCAAGAGAAAATGAGTGAAAGTTTAAGTTTTGGACCACCTACGTAGGCACCTATGGCCCGTTTGTACTACTTACTGGGTGTAGGTGCCTGAATACTAAAAAATAGAGATTTAAAAGCTAAAAAATTGGACCTTGTCACCTAGTAAGGGAATCTATGAGTCGTAGGTGCCAATATATCAAATTTTAGTGTGATTTTTGTAGTAGTTTTTGTGTCTAACACCTACAGCCCATAGGGCCACCTATGCCTTATAAGTGGCCCAGTAGATGGCCACCAACTCCTATTTTTATTTTTTTATTGGTTTCCTAGAGTTTCCATGTAATCTATAAAACCCTTTTGAAGTTTTTAGTGTATATGTAAATATATATCCAGTGATATGCCTTTTAAAGCTAAGTTTACTTTATTCACAAACATTTTTTGATTCTAAGATTGACTTGTGATCTTTTGATCATATTGTTCTTGGTTTGTTATTCAATTTAAGAATGTGGGTTTTCTTCTTTCATTATTGATAGATTGATTCGATGATTCTGTCTATCAATTATATGAATGATCTTAGAAATATGAGTGGCTAATTCCCTTAGCTATGATTGTGGGTACCTTGGCTGAATAACAAAGTAGAGGATGTGCCAAGTCATTCTAGAGAAAGATTCTCACATGTATTGTTGTTTTCTTCATTCTTATTGATTTCTTATTGGTGACTAAGAGGGAGGTAGTGATTGAGAAAAGAAGATGGCAATAGTGATTTGGAGGAAATTTCTTAAATAAGCTTACCTGAACCATCTACTTAAGATAATTATCGTTTGTCTAATCAACTTAAAACTTAGAGAAGACAATTGAAAGTAGGTATACGACAAGGGTTAATATGACAACACTCTGAGACCGAGAATAAATGAGTGAAATTTACCAAATGGTGTCGAGAGAAAGTTCGTGACAGATAACTTTTCAGATTTTGTATGCAAAGTATTGTAAAATATGCTCCTTAAAAACTTATTAACTAGTCCTTATTGATACTTTGAGCCTTGAGCGGGAAATGTTAAAATTTTAATAAAAAAAGTTTTTTTGCTATAATTAAGTGACAAAACATGAAGGTTCCAAATTAAAAGATAATATTTTATAAAAATAAGAAGAAAAATCTATTTGACATTAAGAAAATTGGAGAAAATGTTCCATCTTCATTATCGTCATTAACCTCACAAAACTTGCCCTAATTTTTCAAAAAAATTGTACGTTATATATTGTTAACTTCCATCGCCTCTATCTGTCTGCACAAAACTACATAATTTTTCTTTGATTTTTCACTATAATTTTGATTCTCATAACACAGCTACTATAACAACTAATCATGTATCCCCAATTTGGATTTTCAATTTCATTTGTTTGGCTCTTTAATCTGTGTGCTTACTCGATTTTCTTTGTTTTCAATTTCATTTCTACTACTTGCTTGATTCAATTTTTTTTCTCAATTTAATTTGTTTGATTTCATTATTCTCTATTTGCTATTGCATTATTTTCAATTTCTATGGAAGTTAGAGTTAAATTGGATCATTTTAATTGAAAATTGGTTTGGTTTAGATGAGGGAATATGAATGTACATTGGTTCCACGATCTAGGGATTGAAAGCTAAAAGTTCTTAGTATTTGATAGGGAATTGTGATGTCTCTGTATAATTCTTGTAGAGCATGTATTTGAAACGTCTCTTGGTGAACTCTTGACTTGATTGGGGTAGTATCTTTTATTTAAAAAATTAAATTTTCTTACTTTGTCCTTTATATTCATATTTCTATACTCATAGTTTCCCTTCTGTGCCCAAAATCAACTGTTATTAGGGGTTGGAATCTTTTGGTCCTGTACTTTAATATTTTACTGTTTAACTGAAATTATTTTCAAATTCAAACCATTGGTGGAAATACTTCTTATTTACCTTATTTGCTTAGTATACTAGTATTATATACTACATTTTTGTCCCCTAAACTATTAATATATCATATATACTACACTGAATATGTTTCTTTGTGTTTAATATAGCCAGTGAATGTCCGAATGAAGGTCAAGATAAAAGAATGATAGTTAGTGCCTTAAAGGACGTTTCCTACAACTGGTGGAATTAAACTTTGAAAAAGTATAACAAAATCACAATTACTTTTAGAACTATTAATCGATACATTTCAATCATTGGGCAGCTGAAAGATTATAGTCTGCTCATTAAACAAGAGTTTAGGGAATATGAATGTACATTGCTATCATGATCTGTGGATTGGAAGATAGAAGGTCTACTTTATGGTATCTTGATACTTGATTGCTTTCATTTTGTACATCATGAGTATTGTGCCTTTTCGACTAGATTTTAGGTATTTTTCTTGCACAAACTTCCTAAAAGCTTTTAGCTTTTATATATTTCTGACAGCATAAACTACAGAGAGATTTTGACAGAACTTGATAGTGCATTACTGTTGGTCTATCTTAAAAGCACGAGGATTAACACACATTGAAGATTTACACTTTGGTTTTGTTTGTGTTCTTCCATTATTTGATAATACCTACTGCGGTAGCTTGCTTATGACAGAAAGATATCCTTTGGATTAGTGAGACATTGTGAGTTTTTGGGGGTGAACCGAGTCTACTATTGCTGTCTAAAAAAATATTTCAGCATTTCCCTCAAAAAAGTCTATTGTTGCTGTCTAATAAAAATTCCACAAAGTTAATAAAGGGATTTATGCCCTTTATAACAAAAAGAGACTACTATTGCTATTTAGACCAAAGTATTAGATATGTATCCTAAATTTGTTGGAAGACCATCCGTCTAAGTCCAAGCATCTACTATTGTTGTCCATATATTACAAAAAGCGACATTTCCTCCTTTCCCTCAAAGCATCTACTATTGTTGTCTAACGAAACATTCCACAAAATGCATTGAGGGATGGTCTTCCATATCATCTTCTATTTCATACTTATCTTCTGGCACTATCAGCTACATAATACTTAGTTTAAGTTGCCTAACATTACCCTTGAATTCCAGATAGGTTCAGAAACATACACCAAAATTTCCAAACATGTTTGTAATATATGAATAATTGATTCATAGTTTCAAGAATTTCTTCGCATAGAAGCACCAACTACAAATATTAAAACCCTTCCTTTGTAGGTTTATCTACTTTGATATTGAAAATTTTCATCTTTCCATGAGCAAATTGGGAAATATTTGATTGTTGAACCTTTTATTTGTGGCATCACCATATGAATTCTTTTGTCATACTTGTAGTTAGTGACTAAAGAAATGCTTACAAACAAAAAATATTTTCCTTCCATGAACACTAGTTATATGAACTAGAACAGTTTTTGTTTAAGATACCCAACTACACAACATTCTTCTTTGTGAGTGAATTGAACAACATTTGAGTTTGACTTTAAACTTTAGTATTCTCCCTCCAGTATTCTTTCTTCAAATATTATCAGCAAATTATTTAGTGTCTTTAGGTTTTTTTTTTATATTTGTTATCTATCCTGAGCTGGGAGTCTAAAGAAAATAGCCTCTCTACTTCATTTGATGAGGTAGTGGTATGGACTGCATACACTCTACCTCCCCAAAACCCTACTTTATGGGAATATACTAGGTATACATATTAGTATAATTTTTTATTTTTTACGTTTTCTAAATTTAATAGTTTTTTATTTTACAAGGTTATGGCACCTAGTAAGAAATAGATGCAACTTATTAATGATTAGTTCAGTGGAATCTGCAAAAAAAGGGATGAAATTGAATTATGCTTTTGGAAAAGTAGGAGAAGAACATGAAATACGATTTCCATGTAAAAAAAATTTCAATACTACTGTAGGAATTCATAAAACAATTGGAAAACATTTAAAAGTACATAAAATAGTTCAGAATTATACTTTCTGGTTTCACCAAGGGAAATGCATGGGTGAACCGTTATCTGGATCTGAGTCTGAAGATGAATATGATGATGAAGTGGAAGTATATGAGAGTGAATATGAAGGTGAAAAATTATTGAGAGATATGTATCCAAATCTTGATAGTGGACATACAAATACTGATTGCGATGATTTATTTGAGGAGGAGCAAAATCTTGAAGCAAAAAGTTTTACAATCTATTGAAGGATTTCGAGCAGCCACTTTACCAAAATTAAAAAATATCAAATATTTTATCTTTGATTAAATTACTTCACATTAAAAGTATGGGTTGTTGGAGTAATGCATCATTTCCAATGTTTTTGAAAATGTTTAAAGAGAAGTTGTTGTCTGATGGTGCTGATTTGCCACACTCATATTATGAGGCAAAGAAAATAATTGAAGAACACGGACTTTCTTACAATAAGCTAGATTCTTTCACTAATGATTGCATGTTATACTAGAAGGAATATAGTTTACTCGATTCTTGTAAAGTTTGTGGTGCGTCTTGATTTAAAATAGATACCCTTGATGGAGAAACAGAAAAAAAAAAAGGTAACAATATAGAAACAAAGAGTTTATGCTATTTTCACTTAAATCCTAGACTTTAGAGGTTGTTTATGTCTTCAAAGACATCTACTCAAATGACATGGAATAAGGATAAAAGAGTTGATGATGGGATAATGAGTCACCCAACTAATTTAATGGCATGAAAGTCATATGATGAACGTTATCCTTCATTTATTGCCGAGCCCCATAATGATAGACTTGGACTTGCTAGTGATGGATTTCAGCCATTTCAAAATTTAAAAACCTAACATAGAATTTGGCCTATGGTTCTTATTCCTTATAATTTACCGCCTTGGTTGTGTATGAAACAAGAAAATTTTATTTTGTCATTGCTTATTCTTGTTCCAAATAGTCCAGGAGATGAAAATTGATATATATATATATATATATATTCATCCTTTGGTAGAAGAATTGAATGAGTTATGGGAAATAGGTGTTGAGACCTATAACATATCAACTAAATAGAATTTTATGTTGCATGTGTCTTAGTTATGGACCATCAATGACCTTCCAGCATATGGAAATTTATTTGGATGGAGTACTAAATGAAAATTGGAATTTCCATGTTATAACAAAGACATTTCCTCAATTTGATTGGCTAACAGTAAGAAGCAGTGTTTTGGGGTCATCAGCATTACCTTTCTCTTAGTCACAAATGGAGATACGAGATGTAGCCCTTGAATGGTACAAAAGAGAAAAGGCCACCACTAATTTTTTTTTTGACATTGAGATACTTAATCAAGTACAAGATCCTGAAGGGAAACAATTATCAATTGATCCAGAGAAAAGGAAGAAGATATCTCATAAAGTTCGAAAGGATTACTTGAACAAGAAAAGTGTATTTTTAAAACTTCCATATTGGTATTATCTCTTATTGCGACAAAATTTGAATGTTATGCATATTGAGAAAAATATATTTGAATATTGTATGGGGGCATTCTTAAATATCAAAGGAAAGACCAAGGATACAATTAACACTCAATTAGACTTGCAAGAGATTAAAATTAGACTGGAATAGCACCTCATCCAAAAGGGGGAGAAAATTGAAGTTCCAACTGCATGCTACACATTGTCTCCTGAAGATAAGAACAATTTTTTTCTTTTCTTAAAGAATCTGAAAGTTCCTGATGATTTTTAATCTAATATTACTCAATTTATGAACTTAAAAGATCATAAGATATCTGGGCTGAAAAGTGATGATTGGGATGTTCTTTTACACTATCTACCTCCTCTTGCACTTCATTGTATATTATCCAAATAAATGTGCGAACCACTTATTGAGTTATCAAATTTTTTTAGTGTGTTGGATCAAAGGATTTGATAATTGATGATTTAGAACATCTTGAAGTGCAAATTCTCATAACACTTTGCAAGTTAGAAATGGTCTTTACTCCTTCATTTTTTGATGTCATGGTTCACTTGCCTATTCATATAGATATTGAAGCTAAGATTGTCAGGCCTATTCATTATAGGTGGATGTATTTTGTGGAACAATGGCTGCAATTTTTTGAGATCTTATATTTGTAATAATGCATGTCCAGAAGGTTCTATTGCACAGTGCTGTATTGAAAATGAGTGTATGACCTTGTTTTAAAGGTATTTACATATAATTAACAAAAAATTCAATCGGCCTGAATGAAATTATAATGGGGGTTTAAAAGAATCTGTTGGAGGTTCATCTGTATTTTATCACAGTGGGTAGCTGTTGAGGTAATTAACATATCTACATCTATTTTGGAATTTTTTACTATAGAAATTCTGCTTATTCTTATAAAGCTTGAGGTCACCATGTTGTTCATGTTCTATATCTTTCTTGGTAAATAAGTTTGATAGTACTTATAATGCATTAACTTAATCTAATGTTTTAATATTATAGGATAAGTTTGAGGGTGTTGAACTGAGTGATCATCGTGAACATATTTTGAAATGAAATAATGAGTTATGGAACAAATGGAGAAGATACTTACATGTAAAATATGTGAAGAATAAGTCACTTCAACAAGATATTAAGAATAAGCCAAATGGAGAAGACAAGAAGGAATGGGAGTGGTTGGTTAAGGAACATTTTTCTTCCAAAACTTTTGAGGTATATATTTTTGTTATTAGTAATACAATCCCTTTCCTTTAGGTGTTATAAGTAACAAATTGTGTTATCTGCTTACTTGCTGGACTAATATAACTACAGCAATTGGCACTAGTAATTTGTTGGATTTTGTTAGACAAAACAACTCAATTAGTATGTACCTATATATATTGAACTTTAACTCCAGTTAAATAAGAGAGAAAAAATTTGAGATATTATGTTGTAAGTAAAAGTATGATGTTTGTAGTTTCACTTCTTTTTTTGGAGTTACTATTTTGGATGTGCTATTCTATTACAATAGTGAATTCAAATTTTGGTGTATGAATCGCTAAGAAACAAAAGTAAATTTGAAATATAGTGGACTACAGGTTTGGTTTGGATTATTTACTTTGAAATGTGGTTGCTGCAGGTTTGATTTAGATTTTCTATCCTAATGCTTAGCGCTGCTCCTCCAATAATACCAAAAGCACATCCAATATGAATCTTCATCGTTAATAGTCCTTTTGTTCAAATGATTGTGCAGAACCTATTAGAAGAAACTGCCTCAAGAAAACATAAATATATTCTATTTAACATCAACTAAAGAAGAATTTCGCAGTTGTTTCTTTAAGGAACAACCATTTTCCTAGCATAGTACCAAGTGGATTTTAGTTTTTTAGAGTGTTGGATATTTCTTACAACTTAAAGAAACCTAAAGAACATATTTAATTTATCTTAATAATGTCAACACCCCACCTGAAACAAGCAGAATATAATTTATCTTAACTTAAAGAAACTTGCAGAACATGTTTGTTTTAGAAATGCCAATAATAAGTGGTTTTGTATAAAAACTTTATTAATCACTTCATCACTTTATGGATTGAACCATTCTCTTTAGGCATGGTTGTTAATGTTTAGCATAATTATTCAAAAGTTTAACAGAGACTCTTTATTTTTTTCTCTATTGGTACTTTGCTTGACTCCTGAGTCGGGGGTCTATCAATTATTTAAAAGTCGAGCTGCTTGAATTCTTGGATTATTAAAAGCTTAGCTTATTGTTTTACAAATATAGGCAAGAACAACAGAATGCAACAAACCGAACTAAGTTAATGATGCTTCATCACATGGATAGCCAACCTATTCGAGATATTATTTATGACCAGGTATTACCATAAAGTTATTTTACTAAACAAATATTTATGAGGTGTTATCTAACAAGTTGGTCTTTGATATAGAATGGGGTGGAGGGGAAATGACAATCCACCAGATGGGGTGACTATTACCTATGTGTCTTGAAAGAAAGATTACAAGCTTTTTGAACATGAAGTAATCATGTGTGTTTGGTAAACTTAATATGCATATTAATTACATAAAATTATATGGAATACTGATAGAAAATATTTCTTTATGTATTTTGTAAGCTCAAATAGAAGAAATTATGATTGCAGAGTCATTTTTAGCAAGCATAGAGATTGTTGAAAAATGTTGTGGACCTCAAAATCATAGCCATGTAATATGCTTTGGAGATAGAGTAAAGGCAAAAGACTAAAAGGTGGCACTTCCTCCAAGGCTGAATTATTGTCCACGAAACGTCCTATGTAAGAGGAAAACAAAAACTTTAATGAGGAAAACAAATCCTTGAATGTTTATTTGTCTAACATGGAAGATGAGATAAAAGAAAATAGAAAAATGAGAGAATTCTTTACAGCTCAACAAACACAAGTCAGGGCTACAAAATCTCCCATTTTAACTGACTAATTACTGCCTAATGCTCTCCAAGTTAGTAACTGTATACCTTGTCACTCATCACTATCTTTATCGTATTGGTTTGAGTAATTTTGAATGCATGAACTGTAGTAAGTCTGATCATCCATAGATAACCAATAGATATCTAAACTTTTTGTCTCATTTAGTATTTGTGTCACATAAACAACCTCAAAATTGACCTTATTCACCCCTAATCTCTTCACATTTTTCCCTCAAACACCTATTATGCACTCTCTCTAAGCAACTCATTAATAGACTACAAGGAACCTATAGTATCTATTAGTGATTCGAATATGAGAACAGTATTTAGGAATTTCTTTCTGAATTCCAGTTTACATTCACATATGCTTGTCAAGGTAGACAGAACACAACATTTCTTATGAATTACAACTTGACATGTCGTAGTCCCTTGACTAATTTTGTACTCTTTTTTGGAGTTGTAGTACCAATTTTGTCTCTATTGCCTACATCTGACATTTGTTCCTCAAGCATTGGAATCTCTGGACCCTGTAGTGGATTCTAGAAAACAAAGAGGGAGGAAGGGTCTATCCAGAACATAGAAATTCTAGGAAAAAAGGAGTCAAAATTAAAATTTTTTTGAAAACATACTTTTACATTCTTTTACCTATATAATAGCAGGCAAAGAAAGTGCAAAATAAACTCGTGATCCTAAAAGACATAGATTTCGACAAGAAAAAATTAGACTCATAGTGTAAGATATGCATCTTGACTTTTCTTCTATCAATTGCTACAAGGATCTTAGATCATTGTGTTTAGAAAATTCCTCTTCATATATAGTAATGTTAGTAAAGTTGAAATTGTTTGAAAGCCTTACAAGCAGAGTGTATTATGAGCTAGCTATTATTATCCTTATAGTACTTGAAGCAAAGTTTATTAATAATATGCATTTCATATTAGCATAATAACATTTGACAGAATGCCAAAACCAGAAGGGGCATGGTATCTTTGCATAGGCACCATAAATTTGTTCAATTTGTAAGTTGCATATCTTACATTATGAGTCTAATTTATTCATGTAAAAATCATTATCTCTTAGGATCACAAGTTTATTTTACACTTTCTTTGCCTGATACCATACAAGTAAAAGACTTTTCAAGTATATTTGTTGTCAAAACACTTTTAACCTTACCTCTTTTTTTCTTAGAATTTCTATGTTTTTTAGATGGACCCTTCCCCCTTTTGTTTGTCAGAATCGACTGCAGGGTCTAGAGCTTCCAATGCTTTAGGAACAAATGTCAGATGCCGGCAATAGATTAAAATTTGTACTATTACTCTGAAAAAGTTAGTTTATCCATTCTCCAGTTCAATTAGCCTCTGCCATAATGTAGAGAACTTTACTCTTTGCGTCTTTCTTTTATTTGGGGTCTTTTTCTTCCTTATTTTGTGTCCTTCATTTGGTCTCAACACAAATTAAATACCATGTAGTTGATGCAGTATTTAACTTTAACTCTAGTTGAATAAGAGCACAAGAATTTGAAATATTATGCTGTAACTAAAAGTATGATGTTTACAGTTTCACTTCTTTATTAGGTGTTACTTTTCTAGCATAGTACCAAGTTGATTTCAATTCGTTGAGGTGTTGGATCTTTCTTTCAACTAGTTGAATGGAACATTGACTGATGAGTTTAGCGATGATAGGTTAAAAAACTTGAACATTTCTTCAAACAAGTTTATCTAGTTTAGTGTCACCACAATTGGCCAAGAAAATACCACCAAATGATATAATTGATCTTTCTTTAAATAGCCTCACACATGAAATCCTAGAGCTAATAGCCTTATCAAACCTAAAAATAGAGTTCTTTGTCGGAAACACATGCCTCTTTTATTTAGAAGTATTTAAAGACTCGAAGGAGAGGACTTAATAATGCTATTAGAGTGTGCCTAGACTAAATATACTTACTCCTTTAGATTGCCTTTTAAACTATAAATGAATTAATGTATCTCATAGCTTTTCCAACAAGTTTTCTTTAATTTGTTGAAATGTTCGTTGATCTTTCAAGATAGTATTTAGATTACTTTTGGGGTGAGAGGTTTACCTAATTCTAGTATAAACTTTACATAGATTATTCCATTGTAACATTAGTTATTTATCTTTTTTTCAAAATTTTACTCGTACAATTCTGAAGAATTTTGAAGACAAGTCAAGATGCAAGATTTGAAGATGCACAAACTTATCATTATTTTGCTATGTATCCAAATATTATGAAAAAATTGATATCATACTCTAGCTCGATCAGGGTGGTAACTTAAAACTTTTTTGTGAAACAAATATTGAAACTAATCAATATCACAAGATGTTAACTAAGTTTTTTGGTCTCTAATTATATTCTATTTTTGTATCGAGATTCTCGATAGCAATGTAATATTTACTTTATCAAATTTATTATATTATGATATTGGGCTTATGTGTGGTCAATTTGCACATAATCCTAACCATTAACCCAGGAGTCATCTACTAAGGCATTATCACTTGGTTTGGTTATACCAATTATGATTGAAAGCTAATCCTATTATGACACTCTAATCCAATTAACACATTTGACTTCTTATGTTATATTTTATTATCCAAAACCATTAGTTCCAAAAGTAGGTTAAGTCTTCATAGATGAACTACCTAGGTAGGAAAAGACAAATCATCCCCAAGTAAAATGTGCAAGGAAGATTGGGTATAGTCTTCATAGGTTATGTAATGACTCATGACAACAAACCATGAGTTATTACCTAGAATCATTACATGTGCATCAAATTTTTGACCCCTCCAATGCTATGGTCACGATAAACTCACAGTGACTCATAACCTGACCTAACAACTAGTGATGGGGAGTCATGACCTAACCAAAAACATTGGGCAACCTTAGTATTGTGATAAAGAGTCCGACTCTTCAACTCGTGATGAGTGATAATGACTAGTTATTTAGGTTGTAGTATGGCAGTGTTGTCAACACTCTAAGATTTTTATATTCCATAACGTGGGGTATTATATTATATCTCCCCTTCTTAGGATCATTCATCCCCAAATGAGAAGCTTGGGTACCCGTTTGTATAATAACTATAACACGCAAAATTTTTATCTAGGAAAAAAATTTCTTGACCTCTGAGTTTATTGCCCAACATAAGACACACCTTTCGAGTTGTAAGGTGTTAGTATAGGTCATACGACCCTAAATTGTAGGATGACCAGAGTATTACCCAAAGTTTCTAACATGATATAATTATGGAGTAACAAGTCGTATGGACTCTTTATGAGTCGTATAGTCCCATAAGCAGCCAAAAAAGTGTAATTGTCCCTTGTTTATGATGTTCTTATGATTTGATCAAATATGTCGTTATGTTAGAGCACTAGTCATAGGGTATGACTTGTAGTCAGACAAGTACGGGTGCCCTGAGATCTTGGTTACATATGAGTTGTGGTGACAACCGGTAAGGAGTCATCACAAATCATAGGGTAACTCAAGACAACTGGCAATATTTTGAGCTTTTATTTAAGGGTACTTTGGACATTTTACTCTTTACCCACTTAATACCCACGTCCATGAAACATGTCTGGGATCCAATTTTCAACACTTAACTATCAAATAGACACTCTCAAGCTCTCTCAAATCCCTAAGTCAATAACCCCTAGGGTTTTCAAGGAATTGGTAATTAGAGAATTAAGGGTTGATTTCTCTCTATAATTCTTGATATCTCAGATATGTACCTCTCTCCCTAAAATATGTTTTAGTTAACTAAATTATGTAAATGATTGTTCATGTGGATTTGAAAATCGGTTTTGACATGGTTGAGGGTTTTTGAATGAATGTTACATCAATTGGATTACCATTAATTTATGTGAATTGTTTATTTTTTATTAATTTTTAGAACTAATTGGGTGCATAGGTATCAAAATTGGAAAAGAGGTCGTGGTATATCCCCAAATTTATGATTTTGATTTGTTATTTGGTTTTGGAAATTGTGTTCCCTCAACCTACTTGCAAAAGTGAATTTTAAATATGGCTTGTCTCATTATTTATCTTATATCCCTAAATTATTGCATTGCGTAAATTGTTAAATGGATAAAAGGGTTTAAAACGCCTCGTTGTCCATGTTGTCAATTCCAAACTTGATTTAATGAATCAAGGGGGTCTTAGCATTTCCCTTGATTATTTAATGAGGAAAGGTGGTCGACGCATTCCCTAAGATAATGACATTAGATTGGCATAGTCATAAGCTTCCAAGAGGGAATTGATATGATGATACCAATGGTGTGTGCCTTGATGAATAGTCCTTGGTTTAATGAACGAGAACATGTAAATGTTTTAATTAGGTTTAAACGGGGTTATGCAATTGGTCGTGAAGGTGGAGGTTGTCATGCCCGAGGCGAACCCCTGGTCATACCTGGTGCTTCAGGCCATATGTTACCCCAATCCAACTCATGTACTAGTAATTGCTAAGAACACTGAATAACATGGATACTGAAATAGCATGTGCAGAAGGTAAACTGATGAACTATTATCAAAAAATGGAATGTTGATTTTAATATAAATAACCTATCATAAAGAGAATTGATAACATCTAAAAGATAAAATGACTATCCGAGTATCTAATATGAACATCTAAAAGCCTCAAACATGAGGAATTAATGGGACATGCTCCCTACTAAGTCTGGCTGATTGACATAAAAGTACCTGCTATAAATTATTGAAATAAAAATATCATCCTTGACTGATATAAAAATAATCACGGATTTGGACTTATAGGAGTGCATGTTGGTTCCGAGACTTTGTGTGTGCAATTGATGAGCCAAAGAGGACCTAATTATGCACCAAAAACCATCAAAATACTACACTTGGCTACACTTGATGGGCACCCATCACTTAAGAGACTTTGGGTTATTTTAGAGTCTATTATGTAATACACTGTATAAAGAACAATGTAGAGTTTCATTACTTAGTTTTTAATAATTTTGTAAGTCATATGAATGTAATTCCTCTCCGTTTGGAGGCACCAAACCGAAACTAGGTCAAGTATAAGTGTGGAATCACTAGTGATTGTGTTTTGCTTTGAAATGTTGATGCTTGAGAGGTAGAATCAGATCTTGTGTCATGTAAGAGATAGGTTTTTTGGTGTGTGTGGTGTTAAAGGTCCTAGAGCTATCCAAATTCTAGGATTCTTAAGATTATACCATCAATTTTCTATCTATTTATCAATTTCTTTATTATAATCTTGTATTCGTGTAGTTCTTATTTTCTCATAAACTCGAGCCGTGTTTCTTTTTGTTGCTATTATATTGTTGTTTTTCATCATCTTGTATTGTTGTAACTTAGTTTGGTATGCTGATTTTATGTAATTTAAACTTTTTTTTCCTTGTAAAACTCATGTTGTATTGTTGGCCGAGAAGTGCGTTTGTGTTGCTCTTAGATTTATCTTGAAAGTGTGGACTATTTTGAGTAGTTTTTGATTCTTATGTGGTTTGTATCATATAATTTGGTGTCAGAGTTTGTTTCTGATTTTGTTCCAACAAAATCAATCTTGGGCTTGCTACAAAAAAAAAGTGTTCTTTTTCTTGTTCTTGGCCGAGAAAGTTGAAATTGTTGTTGTTGTCTTGGCCAAGATTGTGGTGTCTAGATATAGGTATTTTTTCTTTGTTTTGTTGTTTCTAGTGTTATTTTTGTTCTTCACTAACACTTGAGTCTAGATCTGGATATGAGCTTGAACTTGTTGATGTTGTTGGTGTGAACCCCCAAAAGTGGCCATAAGTTAAAGTTGTTGTTCTTCGCCGTGTGGTGACCTTTTTGTGGACTTGGGTTGGACGTTGTTGGAGTTGGTATTGTTTTTTAAAATTTATTGTGTTCTTGTTGTTCATCACAACCTTTACCCATTATTAAGACTCAAAATGCCACACTAAGAAGACTTGGCTGTTTGTGGTGGGTTTGTAGTTGAACTTGTTATTGTGTAAATTGTTGTTGTTCTTGGAGATTTTTGTTGGTTGTTCTTGTTGTGGTTATTGTGTTCTTGAAGTTCTTCACCATATTTATCACCTTGTTAATATTAAAGTCAACTTTAGATCTTAGCAAGGTAGAAGACAATGTGTAGTACTTGTTAAGCCTTGAAACACCCCAACCACCAGCAGACTTTACATAACATCTAAACCAATTTTCGATAAAACAAGAGGCCACATTTTAAGGAGAAGTACAAGTCTATTCAAAGACTTTTGAGTCTTGAATTTGAATGGAAAAATGAGCTCCAAAGACTAATTTGTATTTCCTTCATTGAACCATTTCCACCAAAGTCCAAATTGTTAATTAAAATTTGTCAAGAACTAAACCACTAATGGACTGCCACATAACCAATTACTGTTCACACGGCAAATTTTAAGCTCAAATTTTGATATTCTAGTTTCAATTTGTTGTTCTTTTGTCTTGTTTGTTGATTCCATTACTAACTTACAAACTAGTACTAGATTGTAAGTTATTTTTAAAAAGTTCTTCGTGTTAACTTTCCTTTGTGTGTCTTAATTCCTTTGAGTCATTGTAATGCATCCTTGTGTTTTTATTTATCTTGGGAGTGATTGGAAACGTTCGATTCGCCTTTCAACATCTCTCAGAGTACAACCAAGCTTACAATACTTGTGAGAATGAGTATGAGGGATCAGAGAAACAAGAAATAAAAAGCGAGAGTGAGGATATTTTTCTACAACTAACATGTTTTTTTGGTTTTGTAGGTAACTTCTTGAAAATAATGGAAATCATTTTTGTGCACGTTGATGTTATTTCTTGAGACATGGCTAGGACAACTGCGGATCTTGAAAAAATATGCTTGGATATGTCTACTATATTTGAGATGTTTTATTGAGCAGAGAGTTAAAGGAACTCTTATGTTTCTACTCTCGAAACTTTACCTCAAACGATCAATCCTCCATGACCACCACCAAATGACATAAGCATAAGCCAAGCCATCAAATATCCTTAAACTTGAGACCTAAATAAGTTACTTCCCTCTCAATTCGATCAAGTCTAACAAGAAGGACTTGGAAGCCAATTTCCTCCCATCTAAGCTTTATAATCAAAGCTTCACCTTACCAAATCATTCCTCTCAATCGAAACTCCACTCCACTCCAACAAAACCAATATATATGTATAGAGGAGTATCATAGAAAGGAATACAAAAGACATGGAGTCTATAATGATTCTTATATGATGGAAGAGAAGTTAACAGGCAGACGTAGAGATCAATGAGGAACCCTCCACCAAGAAAAGAGGTGGGGTGTGTTTCAGGTGAGATTGAAGACAATGCTCAAGATGGAGAGGAAGCCCAGAGTCAAAATGAAGATGTTGGGCGATACCTGTGTTATTGAGATCTCGGGTTCCTCATGCTTTTGCAGACTGTTTTATGACATCTCATGTTTGCGGGCTATTTTGAGTGTTTTTTTTGAAATAGGCAATTGTACGAGGTGAAGCCATGAATTTGTGGATAAATTACTCTCAAGGGGGAGAGGATGATACAAAAATAATAATAGATTTGGACTTATGGGAGTGCATGTTAGGTCCGAAACATGGTGTGTGCAATTGGAGATGCAAAGCACCAAAAATCATCCACACACTACACTTGGCTACACTTTATGGGAACCCATGACTTAAGGGGCTTTTGGTCATTTTAGTTCCTATTTTGTAATACACTATAGAAAGAAAATTTAGGGTCTCATTACAAATTTTTTGATAATGTTGTAAGTCATAAGAACACATGTTCTCTCCCTATGGAGGCACCAAAACCGAAATTAGGTCAAGAGCTAGTGTGGAATCACTAGTAATTGTATTTTTCTTGGAAATGTAGAGGCTGAAAGGTGGAATTCGATATTATGTCATGTAAGAGATTGGTTTTTATTTTTTTTGGTGATAATGGTCCTATAGTTATCTAAATTCTAGGGTTCTTAATATTATACCATCAATTGTCTATCTACCTATCCATTTCTTTATTGTAATCTTGTATTCATGGATTTCTTATTTTCTTGTAGACTCAAGTCATGTTTCTTCTTGTTGTTATCAAACAGTTGTTGTTCATCATCTTGTGTTGTTGAAACTTAGTTTGGTTGGCTTATTTGGTGTCGATTACACCTTCTTTCCTTGTCAAACTCGCGTTGTATTGTTGGACGAGAAGTGTGTTTGTGTTGCTCTCAGGTTTTTCTTGAAAGTGTGGACTATTTTGAGTAGTAATTTAGCCAATCATGGTTTATATCGTATCATCAATGGATGAGAAATCACCACTGCTACTGCTGGGAGAATGCTAATTTGTCGAGAGATGCCTAGTGAATTGTGCGTCCGAACCTATGTTACAAGATAACATAGCACAGAGAAAAGTATGTGATTAGTTCTTTGAATGTAGTGGTACGTGAGGCAAGACTATTGAAATACATGTTAAAACTGAACATGGATGCATGAACATGTACAATTGAGAATGCAACACCTAGTATAGTATATACTTACATGGTTTAAAGAACTGAATAACTATGATTTGAATAACTAAAATAATCTGTAATAATGACTGAATATATACTTAAATTTGTCTACTTTGTCCAGCAAACCTAAACTGAGATAAACTGAGTAGTGACTAAAATTGTGGGAGCTATTATATAATTGAAATAAGCCATGTTTCTATCATGGATTCCAACATCTAACCATGTTGAGGAGGGTAGTTCTATCCTTTCCATCAGAAAAGAACCTGAATGAGAGTGATAAAAAACTGATCCTAAATTGGGCAAAGGTAAACTTTCCCTGGTGAGGCACTAAACCTACGGTGGTACATAATTTTTGGGAAGTAGGATGCATTGAACCCACACTTCCTTCGCAGTGCTAAATCGTTCTCATAACTGAAAGACACTGAAATACTAACTGATACAGACATTAATAACTTATTTACTCATAAAAGGTATTTTAAAACTGGCAGTGCATGCATAATCTAAATATATCAAGAACATGTAAAACTTATAATTTTACATGAAGTACTACTAGGTATAATAATAAAGTCATTACTTGACTGTCTCATTACTTGGAAAGTATGAAATGTAAGTAAACATATATGTATTGGGTGTTCGTAACCCACCAGTACTAAAATAAAGACCTAATTCAAAGACCCAAACATGAGACATTTCAATAGTCTCATAAATTTCATGAAAGTAAAGATGGGAGTGATTTAACCTTGGGAAAATATGATGTATATATAGTTTAAAGAATAAATGGGGAATTTGACATAGTATTAGCTGAACATAACATGGGGTTCTACAACTTCAATCATGTAACAACGTGATCCTGATGGAGTAAAACTACAACTTCAATCATGTAACAACGTGATCCTGATGGAGTAAAACTATTAACATGGCTTGAATGTAAAACTAAAAAGGAAAAATGGATGAATTTCATAATTTACATTGAACTTGATCATAACTTGAATAAAATTCATACTTACACTAAAAAAAGGGTTTTAGGGCTCAATGGGTGAAAGGAACTGATTGATGAATACCCCACATACCTGAAGTAGAAGCCTTGGGGAATCCATGAAATTGATCTTGTTTTTGAGAAACCCTAATTGATTGAGGAAGAAGAGAAAATTGACCCTTTTGACTCTCATTGGTGAAATTGAGGATTATGTCATGATTTGGGGCTTTTGGGGGTCTTTTATACCACAGCTTATGAAGCCAAACGACATGAGTTTAGCTTTTAAGGGAGTCGAAAAATACATAAAGGCCCTTGTAAAAGCATGCAAGAAAACATACCCCAACTCGTTACTACTCATCTTGCGACTCGTAATGACTGGCTATCCTAGGGTTCTGGGATTCTAGGAGAGTTCTGGTTTGAATGCGACTTTCCACTTGACTACTCATCATGACTAACAATGAGTCATAGGATGGAGTTATAGTTAGAAGTTGATTCCTTGAGTCACACACTGGTCAGGTTATGGGTCTATCTCATATGGTCTGGTTACGAGTCATATGCTGGACTCATAACCACTGGAGAGGGTTCTTCGCCACACACACTAGTGTGACTGTGGATCCCTCTATACAACTCGTAGGCTCCGATTACAAGTCGTGTTAAGATATTATAGTCACTCAGCTCAAGACGAAGGGATTCACTAGATTGGATATGACTCACTCATAACGAGTTGTCACGAGTGGTAATGACTCATTGCCTTGAATCGTAACAATAGAAGTCTTTATAAGATCTCAAGTAAGAATTCCTACTACTTATTGCTATGGCCACGGACTGAGATGAGACTTGATGTATTGGAAAGATATCCTCACAGGCTATTTCTTAGGAGGTTTGAACATAAAAACTCAGGGTATTACAATATCTCCCCCTTGGGATAATTTGTCCTCAAATGAAATTGGATAGGCTGAGAATACTTAGGAAACTGAGGTAGTATACTGAATACTTATGGAATGAAAAATGTACAAAACAACTGACTCTGACACATTATACGTAGACTAAACTGAATTCATGAATATATGCAATGACATGAGCATGGATATAAAGTTGAGATAGAAGACAAGAGGGAACCAATTTAAGAGAATCCATTACCTCAAGATGGATCTGAACTCGTGGGGAAAAGATGAGGATACTTCGCTCGCATATTTGCTTTTGGTTCCTAAGTAGCTCCCTCAATGGATGGATTTTTCCAAAGAACTTTAACCAGGGGAATTTCTTTATTCCTCAACATACGAACCTGAAGGTCAAGGATCTCAACTAGAACTTCATATGAAAGACTATCTTCCAAATCCACACTTTCCAAAGAAAACACAGAAGCTGAATCACCAATGCATTTCTTTATTAAGGAAACATGAAACACTAGATGCACTAATGTTAAATCTATAGTCAGCTCTAACTAATAAGCTACCTTTCCAAAATGACTCAAAATCCTATATGGGTCAACAAAATGTGAAATAGAATTGTCCTTCATGCCAAATCTCTTCATCCCTTTCATGAGAGAAATTTTATGTAAACTAAGTCACCAACCTCAAAATCAAGGTCTCTTCTCACATACGCATAATATTCCTGACGACTATAGGTTGTCTTCTGCCTTTCATGAATCAACTGAACTTTCTCTATCGCCTCAAACACTGAATCTAGTTCCATTACTGCAGACTCTCCTAGTTCAAACCAAAAAATAAGATATCAATATCTCTTCCCATAGAGAGCCTCAAATATAGCCATCTAAATGATATAATGATAACTTTTGTTATAGGAAAACTCATTCAAAGGTAAGTGCTTATCCCAGCTATACTTAAGGTCAATAACACAAGCCCTTAACATGTCCTCTAGGGTCTGAATGGTCCTCTCTGCCTTATCATGTATCTATGGAGGAAAAGCTCTACTAAGACGAACTTGGGTACCAAGGCCCTTCTGAAAAGCCTTCCAAAAATGAGAGGTAAGCTGAATACCACTATCTAAAATAATAGACAACGGATGGCCATGTAAATTTACTAACTTCTTGGGACAAATTTTAGCGTAATACTCAGCTAAATATGAAGTATGAGTTGGCAAGAAATGAAATGACTTTGTTATTCTATCTACAATAACCTATATTGTGTCATGTTGATGGTACCTATGAGGAAATATTATCAAAAAATCCATTTTCAACACCTCTTATTTCCATGTGGGTATACTAAATCCTAAAGTGTACCACTAGGCCTTTGGTGATCAATCATAACCTGCTAAAAATTTGAACACTTAGCCACAAACTCTGTAATATATTTCTTTATACCATTCCTCCAATAGATTTCTCATAAATCCTAGGATATCTTGGTGGATCCTAGGTAGATAGAGTGTCGTTTTCCATGCATCATAGCTAATATACACTACCTTAAATGTTTAATATACAAAATACAAAAGGAAATCAATGAAGATTCTAAATCATTCTTAACACATATACTACCTTTAGTCGAATCAACCAACAGAACCCCTAATATTGCAAACCAATGAAATTCACGTACAAAATTTTTCTTATCATCCTTAGCATGAGAAACACAACCCATAGAAAATCTACTAAGGACATCTGTCACTAGATTAGCCTTGTCTAGATGATACAACACACTCATCTCAAAATCTTTCAGCAACTCAAGCCATCTTATATGATTAAGATTCGAGTCCTTCTACGTGAACACATACTGTAGACTTTTGTGACCCGTGAACACATCAACATGAACTCTATAAAGGTAATGCCTCCAAATCTTTAAGGCAAATGCAACAACTCCCAACTCAAGATCATAGGTTGGATAGTTTAATTTATGCGGTTTAAGATGTATAGAGGCATAGGCTATGACCTTACCCCTCTAAATAATATACAACCAAGAACAACTCTAGAAGAATCACAATACACTACAAACCGATCTTTTCCATTTGGCAACGTCAAGACTGGAGCTAAAGTGAGTTAATTCTTCAACTCTTGAAAATTCTTCTTGTAGGAATTTTACCACTAAAATTTAACTTTATTTTAGGGTAGTCAGTAAATGGGAGAAGTAATGGAAGAAAAACCGTTGAAACCATCTATAATAGCCAGCTAAACAAAAGAAAACTCCTAATATTTTATAGAGACACAGGTCTTGGCCAATTTCTTACTACTTTGGTCTTTTGAGGATCAACATAAATACCATCACATGAAATGATGTGACCAAGGAAATCTATAAACCTCAACAATAATTCAAACTCATTTAACTTAGGTAATAATTAATGATTTCTAAGGGTGTGCTGCACAACCCTCAGATTCTCACTACGGGAATAAACAAGAATATCATTAATAAATACTATAATGAACATGTAGAAGTACTGCTTGAACACCCTATTCAAAAAGTCCATAAAAGTTGCAAGAGTATTCGTTAGTCCAAAAGACATAACTAGGAATTCAAAGTGGCCATACCGAGTTTTAAAAGTTATCTTCAAAATATCACATTCTCTGAATCTAAAATGATGATAGTCGAATCTGAGGTCTTTCTAAAAATCTCATATTCTCCAAATCTAAAATGATGATAGTCGAATTTGACGTGTATCTTTGAGAAATAACTTGCATCCAGAAGTTGGTCGAACAGGTCATCAATTTTGGGCAGAGGGTACTTATTCTTAATTATGACTTTGTTTAACTGATAGTAGTTGATGCACATTATAAAAGAATAAGAGCATCCCATGGGGAAACACTAGGCCTGATAAAACCCTTATCTAAAAGATCTTTAAAATACTCTTTGATATCCTTAAGCTCAGCTGGATCCTTTATGTAAGGTGGAATAGACATAGGATGGGTGTCTAGAAGGAGATCTATTATGAAGTCAATTTCACTTTAGGGTGGAGTTTCAGCATGATCTTCCGAAAAACCATCTGTAAATTCATTTACTACTAAAATTTACTCAAGACTTAGAGTTTTAGGATTTGAGTCCTTAACTCAAACAAGATGGAAAATTCACCCCTTGGATATCATTTTTCTTACCTTAATATATGAAATAAACTAACCCTTATGCACTAAAGTAACACCCCTCAATTCAATAACTTATTCATTAGGAAATTAGAAATGGACAAAGCTATTTCTATAGTCAACTAAGGCATAGCATTAGTGGAGCCAATCCATGCCAAGAATGACATCAAAATCTATCATCTCTAACTTCACAAGATCAACTAAAGTAACTTTCTGAGACACTGTGATAGGGAAATTTTTGTATACTTGTCATGCTACAATACACTTATCCATTAGGGTAAACATTGAGAAAGGCTCTATTAATGTTTCGATACTGATACCAAAGTCTACAGCTATATTAGGAGTAAAAAAATTTGAAGCTATGGGGTCTGATAATGTATATATGTGAAGATGAGCATGGTGTTTTATCCCTACTGTACTGATGGAACTTAGGCACTAGCTCAATAGTTGAAAATGGGATTGGAGCTGAAAATTTCTAGTGGAACTAAGAATGGTTACCGTCTACTAACTTTTGCTGTGAGAAGTTGAAGCTACATGTCTTTACCTTTTATTCGCTCTTTCCTTCTCCTTAACATTCTCCTTCTCAATCTACTGAGCATGAACCATAATCCCAAAAAGGTCCATCTTCTTAATCAATATGGGGGTCCCACACTCCTTGAGCATACTATTAGATACACCAGATACAAAGTTACTCATCTTGGACCTAGAGTCAACCACCATAGTAGGAGCATACCTTGCAACCTGAGTGAACCTGAGTTAGTACTCCTTTACACTCATGTTACCCTACTTTAAGTTTATAAACTCCCGAACCTTATCTTTCCTTAACTATAGTGTGAAGAACTCGTCAAATAAAGTCATGGAAAACTGCTTCCACTCAATAGGCCCTGTGTCAACACCTCTATCTTTCTTCCACTGCTTGAACAAGATATGAACTACTCCTTGAAACAGATATCTAACTAAGTCTACACTCTTACTAAAATTTAAACCCATGATATCTATTATTTTTTACACAGCATCGAAAAACTCCTATAGATCCTCCTCAAATTTGGATCCAAAAAAAGAAGGGCAATTCATTCGAATAAATCTCAGATTCTAGCTCCAATTGTATTCAACACTTGATTTACTGAAGCAACAACCTACTGGTTGTTCTAGGCAACTACAGAGTTCATCCTCTTTTGCATACATAAACACTAAAAGAAAGGAAATTTTTCTAAAACATCGCATATCCTCTTGCCTAAAAGTGTGGCACGCTTTACACCCATGCATAATACTATACTCAACATGGCTTTTAGACTACCTAGAACACTTTAAAGCCTTAAGCTCTGATACTAGTATTTGTCAGAATTTGAGGCTACCCCCTAATTGCAACACTATGCTTAAGGACACAATGACCCTTAGCTAATCCATGTACTGGTACCTACTAAGAGCGTTAAATAAAATGGACATTAAAATAACATGTGCAGAAGGTAAACTAATAAAATATGATCCAAAAATAAAATACTGATTTGAATACAAATAATGTGTTTGAAAGATAACTGATATCATCTAAAAGATAAAGTAACTATTTGAACATCTAATCTGAACATATAAAAGCCTCCAACATGAGGATTTGATGGGATAAGCCCCAACTAACTTTGACTGACTTATATAAAAGTAACTGCAATAAATGAATTAAACAAAAATGCATCCTTGATGGATAAGGAATCACGACTGTTGCTAGGAGAATGTTAATATGTCTATGGATGCTTAGTAAATTGAGCATCCAAACCTATGTTATAATACAACTTAGCATAGAGAAAAGTATGTGACGATAAATTTAAATGTACTGGTATGTGAGGCAAGGACAACTGAAATTCATGTGAAACTTGAACATTGATGCATGAGCAAGTAAAAGTGAGAATGCAAGACCAAGTATAGTATATACTAACATGATATAAATAACTAAATAACTATAATCTGAGTAACTAAAATAATCTATAAAACATACTAAATAAATACTTAAATTTGTTTACTTTCTCAAGCAAACCTGAACTGACATAAACTGAGTAATGATTAAAATTATGGGAGCTATCATGTAACTGACATTAACCATGTCAGCTATCATGGAGTCCAATGTATGAACAACATTGAGTATGGTTATTCTGTCTTTGTCATTAGATTAGAACCTGAGCTGGAGTGATCACTAAAGTTCCCATATTACACAAAAGGAAACTCTCTCTGGTGAGGCCCTTAAACCATAATGCCACGTAGTTTCTATGTAGTAGGATGCATTAAAATCATAATTTCCTCTTGGTTCTAAATCCTACTCCTATCTAAATGATACTAAAATACTAACTGATGCATACACTAATAATTAATATGCTCATATAAGGTATTTTAAAACTGATAGTGCATGCCTAATCTAAAGTAATCATGAACATGTAAAACTAATAATTTGACATAAAATAATAATGGGTATAATAATAAATCCATGATTTGACTGACTCATTACTTAAAAAGTCTAAAATGTATGTAAACATATAAGTATCGGGTGTTCATAACCCGCAAACATTGAAATAAAGTCTTAATTCAAAGACACAAACACGAGACATTTTAATAGTCTTCTAAATTTAATGAATATAAACATGAGAGTGAGTTAACCTTGGGAAAATATCATGTTTATACAGTTTAAAGTATAATTTGAGAATTTGACATAGTATTGACTGAAGATGACATGGGGTTTCAAAACTTCAATCATATAAGAGCATGATCCTCATGTGGGTAACACACACAAGGGCCCTTTACATGGGTGGAGGCAGACCCATATAGCCCGTGGGTTTCCTTTTATCGAAACTGATGTTAAACAGTCCAGTTAATACTTTAAATCTCATGTTAAACCTTATTCTCTATCCCAATATGTAATGTATATATGTATGTATGCATGTAGTTTGAACATGTACGTTATATTTGGACTGGATTTTGAATTGACGTTATTTTATCTTTATTCTGAGTTATGTGCTAGAACTCACCCTGCTAACTATCTTTGAATGTTGTATCCCCATGTAATGTAGTAACCGAAGACACTTCTACTTTTTCTGTGCAGTGGTAGGATTTTTAGGTTGTCAGCAGTTAGCTTTGAAGAGATGAGATTACATTAATCAGAAGAGAATTTTAAAGTCTAATTTTATTTATGTTTGAGACTACTTCTATTTGACTCTTTAGGATTTCATCAAGGAGCCTATCCCGACTTAGAATGGTTTTGGTTTATATAGAGGCTTTGTCGATTATTATAAATTAGGATGTTATTGAAATTCTAAAATTTCTTTTGTATGTTGCCTATATTATTATTTGTTCAAAGCTCATCATATCTTGTTATAGGCTTAGAATTCCTCCTCTGCTAGTTGTATTATATTCTATTAGGCCATGTAAACAGAGTTGTCTCCAATCCTCAGCAGACTTGAGATACCAGTCACAGTTAGGACCTGGCTTGGGTCATGAAAAATTTGTATCAACATCCTAGGTTAATGTACAATTCAGTGTCCACAAATCTATATCGAGTAGAGTATGTTTTATGAGTGCGTATTCTGCCACACTTATAAGAAAGAGGATACGAGGCATTTATAAATGTTTCCCCATCTTATTTTCTGCTTTTAGGCTATAGAGTCTACAATGTTGAGATCTCCCTAATTTTATTTGCTTGCATTATAGATCATCCCTCCACAAAGATCTTATGGTCGTGGAAAATACTTAGTCCTACTTCAGGACAATATGGATGAAAGTCATGTTGCTTATGGGATGTAGGCCAGGTCTAGGATCCCTACTTTTGATTACCCCTATGTAGTTCCATCGGTCCCTACTAGTCCTTCTTAAGCTTCCTAGGATAATGGTATATCTGGCGCAATGCCTCAGCGGGATGTATTTAATGACGAGTTTCACTAGTATATTTATTTTCTTAATAAGCTGGTGGACTCCCAGTTATGCTAGTCTTAGTGTGTTTCTCCTGTCACTCCTTCTTCTATGTCTTTAAGGGTTGGTAAGTTGATTAGGTTGAGTCCTCTAAATTTTACTAGTTTCATGGTTGAGGAGGATCCTCAAGAGTTTATAAATTAGAGGAAAATGAATTTTTGAGTAATGTATGCTTCTGACTCTAAGGGTATGGAGTTTGCCACATATCAGTTATAGGATGTAGAATATCAGTTGTATGAGGAGTAGGAATAGTTGAGAGGATATAGTGCTGAGCTCATAATATGGGATGGCTTCTCTGGTGATTTTCTTAATTGCTTATTTATGTAAGAGTTGAGGAAGGCAAAAGTTGAGGAGTTTATGAAATTAAAGTAAGACAGAATGACTATGAATGAGTACTCCTTGAAATTTCATTTATTATCTCACTGTGCATCACAGTTGGTGTATTCTATGATAGATAAAATGAGGAAGTTATATTTGGGCTTGTCGTTGGACTTGGTGTTGGAGTGCAAGGTTGCCTTGCGGAATAATGATATGAATATCTTTTGTCTTATGGTTTATATGCAACAGATTTACATGAAAGGAAGAAACAAGATAAAATAAGGGAAAGACAAAGTAAGGAATTCAGGTATACTTTGCAGGGTGAAGGCTAGGAGAATAGTGCTAGAGATTTCAAGTAGTGGTCTAAGAAATAGTGGTGAAAATTTAGTTCATATTCCATGCCTAGTGCACCATATCCTACGTCTTCTGTGATCGTCATTTTTAGAGTAAGTGGGTTTAAGGCATAATGTGCCCAATCTCAGGCTATTGGGGTCTAGTCGACTCTCCCATATCCTCCTTGTAAATTTTATGGATAGTTACACTATGATTTTTTGTGATGTGGGGAGAAATGAGTGCTTCGAATATGGCTAGCTTGGATATATTTAGAGGAACTGTTTAGCGAGCGATGTCGACACTGGAGCTAATAAGGTTTAGATTGCAACATCTTCAGCTGTAGTACCAAAGGGTTCTATTTCTAGTACCAGGACTTGTCAGAATTATCAGCATGCTTTTGCTACCTGTCCAAAATTTGAGGCTTCTTCTAATGTTATCATTGTTGCGTTACAACTCTTCTTTTGTGACGTGTACTACTTACTTAATTCGGGATCTACTCAATCTTATGTGACCTCTTATAAAGCAATTCATTTGGGTGTTGTTCCTAAATATATTTCTAATCCCTTTTTAGTGTCAACCTTGGTGGGTAACTCCATTGTGGATAGAAGGGTTTATAAGGGTTGTGTGGTATCTATCTGTGGTAAGGAGACATTGGTGGATCCATAGAGTTGGATATGTTAGATTTTGATATGATATTAGGGATGGATTAAAACTATTTTTTCTAAGTGTCTCATGATTGTAGAACCAAAGGATCTATTTCCAATTTTTGAATGAACCAATGATCAAGTGGGAAAGGAGTTTCCTAGTGCCTAAGGGAAGCTTTATTTCTTATCTTAGAGCCTGAAAACTGATTTTCAAGTGGTGTTTATATAATATAATTAGGGTTAAGTATTACAATTCTAAGGGCCCTTCTTTGTAATCTATACATATTGTTATTAAGTTTCCTAAAATATTTCTTGATGATCTTCCTAGTATTCCTCCTTATAGGGAAAGAGACTTTAGGATTGATCTTCTTCTTAATACCTGTTTTATCTCTAACCTTCCTTATAGAATAGCTCATACTGAGTTGAAAGAGCTTATGGAGTAGTTCAAAGATCTTTTTGATAAGGTTTTTATCTATCCTAGTGTTTCTCTTTGGGTGCTCCTATCCATTTCGTACATAATAAGGATGGTTACCTATGAATCTGAATAGACTATCGATAGTTGAATAAGTTGATTGTAAAGAATTAGTATCCTTTTCCTAGTACTGATGACATGTTTGACCAACTTTAAAGTGCTAAGTGCCTTTCTAAGATTTACCATCGTTCGGGTTATCATTAGTTTAAGATTACGGAGGTGGATATCCCTAAGATTGATTTCCAAATTCGGTCTGGTTACTATGAGTTTTTAGTCATGTCCTTTGTATTGAGTAAAGATCTAGTGGAGTTCATGGATCCTTTGAATTGGTTATTTCGTAAGTTTCTGGACATGTTTTTCATTGTATTTATTGATGACATCTTGGTATACCTCAAGTGTGAGAAGGATCATGCCAATCACCTTCTTATAATGTTGCAGACTCTTAAAATCAACATTTATGTGCTAAGTTCTCAAAGTGCATTTACTGGTCAAATGTCGTGACTTTTCTTTGTCATATTATTTCTACTAGAGAGACATGGTAGATCCACAAAAGTTTGATGCAGCTAAAAAGTTTCCTAGTCCCACGACTCTAACCAATATTTGGAGTTTTTTGAATTTTGCTAGGTATTATAGGAGCTTTGTGAAGAGTTTCTCATCACTCGTTGCTCTATTAACTATGCTGACTCAGAAAAATATGAAGTTTCTATGGTCCGATACTTGTGATGGCAGTTTGGAGAAGTGTAAGGATAGGTGACTTTAGCTCTGATTTTGACCCTACCCGAGTGTACTGATGGCTTATTATTTATTGTGATGCATCTTATGTGGGATTTAGTTATGTCTTGATGCAGTATGGTAAGGTTGTGGAGAATGCTTCTAGGCAGCTTAAGGGGCATTGAAAGAATTATCTAACTCATGATTTGGAGTTTCAAGTTCTGGTTTGTTATTTAATAATTTGGAGTAATTACCTGTATGGAGTTCATGTTGATATATATTTTGAATTGGAGCCATTACCTGTATGTGTTCAACCAGAAGAAGCTGAATCTTAGGCAAAGGAGATGGCTTGAGTTGCTCAAGGATTATGATATGGGTCTCTAATATTACCTAGGTAAAGCTAATGTGGTTCTTAATTCTCTTAGCAGGTTGTCCATGGGGAACTTATCTCATGTTGATGAGGAAAAGTGAGGTTTAGTTGAGGATATTAACTTTTTATGATAATCTTGGAGTTTGGCTTTTCAATTTTGCGGATGGTGGTGTGATTGTGCAAGTGGTGGGGGAATCATCTCTTGGTGCTAAGGTGAAAGAGAAGTAGGTTTTGGATTTTATCTTGATATAGATTAAGGATAATGTGGGTTAGTACATGGTCATGGCTATAAAGATTGGTGGAGATGGTATCTTAAGGTACCAAGGTAGATTGTGTGTTACTGATGTTGATGGGATGTTAAAGAGCATCTTTGTTGAAACTCATGAGTCGAGGTACATATTCCATCCTAGTTCGATGTACCATGATTTGAAAGAGATCTATTGGTGGAATAAAATGAAGAGGGATGTGGCCAATTTTGTGGCTAAGTTTATGGTGTGTCAACAAGTGAAGGTGAAACACTGAAGGTCTGGCGTTTTGTCTCAAGAGATTGAGTTTCCCATGTGGAAGTGGGAAATAATTCACTTAGAATTTGTTACTGCTCTTTCGCTATCACAAAGTTAGTTTTATTTTTTTCGGTCATTATAAATTGTATGACAGTCCACTTACTTTTTACCAGCGAGGACTAATTATTCTATAAAGGATTAATCTAAGCTTTTTATTCAGGATTTCATCAAGTTAAATCTGATCGAGGCACGCTATTCTCATCGTACTTTTTGCTGTCATTTCAGAGGATTTTGGGATCTAAGATGAATCTTAGCATCACTTTACACCCCCATATGGATGGACAAGCAGAGAGGACCACATAGACTTTTGAAGATATGCTAAGGTCTTGTATGATTGACTTTTGTGGTAGTTGGGTTGATCATTTGTCTTTCATAGAGTTCACGTATAATAAAAGCTATTATTCTTGTATTAAGATGTCTTTGTTTGAGGCTCTACATGGTAGAAGGTGTAAGTCTCCTATTCGGTTGTTCGAAGTCGGTGAGACTAGATTGGTTTGTCCTGTCTTAGTTCATTAAGCTTTGGAAAAAGTGAAGTTGATTTGGTATATATTAAAGCCTTCTCAATATCTGCATAAGTCCTATATGGTTGTAAGGTGTTGGGAATTGGAGTTTGATATTGGTGGCTTGTTCTTTATTTTGAGAAGATTGGGGGATATGGCTTATCAGTTGGAGTTGCCTAAATATTTGGGTTCTATCCATCCAATATTCCATGTTTCAATGTTGAAGAAGTGTAGAGGTGATCCTTCCTTAGTTGTTCCTTTGGAGAGTGTTGGTGTTCGGAATTTCTTATCTTATAAGGAAGTCTCGATTGTGATTTCTTATAGGCAAGTCCATCATTTATGGATTAAGGATGTCGATTTGATGATGGTTTTATGGAGGAATCATATGGTTGAAAATGCTACTTGGGAAGCTGAAGAGGACATGAATTCCAAATATTCATTCTTATTTCCTGCTTTGGATAATCGTACTTAAGGTATTTGTAAATCTTATTACCTTTGTTTTCTATCTTTGTTAAAGGATATGGCTATATTTATTTGTTAAATCATGCTGATGAATGCCTTGACTCACTATTCGGGGTTGAATTATCCTGGGGGGTTGGGGGGAATGTAACACTCCAAATTTTGGTCAATAAAAAATTTCTTGACCTCTGAGCTTACTGCACAACCTAAGACACACCTTACGAGTCTTGTAGTGTCAATACGGGTCATAGGACCCCAAGTAGTAGGATGACTAGTGTGTTACTCAAAGTGTTTGACATGAGTATAGCTAGGACGTAAAGAATCTTACAGACTCTTTACGATTCATATGGTACCTTCCATAGAAAAACCTATGTAATGATCCCTTGTTTATGATGTGAGTACGATAGGACAAAATGGGTCATTATGTTTGAGTTTAAGTTATGGGGTATGACTCGTAGTCAGACTATTATGGTTGCCCTAATATCCTGGTTACACTCTGAGTGATGGTGACGACTTGTAAGAAGTCATCACGAATTATAAGATGATCCATCAATAGTGGCGACATTTTTCATATTTTACTAAGGAAACTTTGGGCATTTCCTCTTTCCCCACTTAAGACCCACGACCATAAACATATGTTGGGGACCCTATTTTAAATACTTAACCAGTAAATACACTCTTTTCAGCTCTCCCAAATCCCTAAGTCAAGGACATTTAGGGTTTCAAGGAATTGGCAATTAGAGCGTCAAAGGGTTGATTTCTCACCGTAATTATTGATATCTCAGGGATGTAACTCTCCCCATCAGACTTATTTTACTTAAATAATGAATTTAAATAGTTTTTCATGTTAATTTGAATATGGGTTTTTATATGGTTGAGGGTTTTGGAATGAATGTTACATGAATTGGATTCCTATGATTTTGTTTGCATTGTTTATGCTTTATCATGGGTTTCTGATCTAATTAGGTGAACGGGTATAGGAATTAGAAAAGGGGTCAAGGAATTCCCTCAAATTGATGAATTTAGTTTGGAATTTTGTTTTGGAAATTGTATTCCCTCAACCTACTTGTATAATTGAATTTGAAATATTGTTCATCACATGTTTTAGCTTATTTCCCTTAACTAATGCATTGCATAAATGGTTAAATGGATGAAAGTGGTTTTAATGGCCTTGTTGTTGATTTAAACTTGATTTAATGAACAAACAAGGTCAAGGCATTCCCCCAGGTGATTTAATGAAAAAAGAGGGTCGAGGCATTCCCCTAAGATGATGACATTAGATTGGCATAGTCATAAGCAGGCAAGCGAGAATTGGCATGATGATACCAATGGTATGTTCTTTAATTGGTTGTCCTTTGTTTAATGAATGGTAATGTGTGAATGTTTTTAATTGGGCTTAAATTAGTTGTGTAGATGGCAGTGAAGGTCGAGGTCTCGGGAGGACTGATATTGGAAACCTATGTTTATCGTCGTGGAGGTTAGTCTAGCTGATTGTGTACACAAATCACACTGTATGTGCAAATATATATGTATCTTTGATGGACGTGGGGTTGGGAAATTCCCTAGTCTTCATTGATACCACCACTTCGTGTGGCTAACATATATTGGGGCCTTTTTGGTGGGGAGATCCAAACCCATATAGCCCGTGAGTGTCCTTTTATGACAGTTGATGCTACACCATCAAAATTAATGTTTTAAATCACATGTTAAACCTCATTTTCTTTCCTAGCATCCTATTTATATATATATGTATGCATATATGTATAAATGTACATTAAGTTTGAACTGGATTTTAAATTGGCATTATTTTATCCTTATCCTGAGTTACATGCTAGCGCTCAACCTACTAACCATCTCAGACACTGCATCCCCACGCGATGTAGAATCAAAGAAACTTCTACTTTTCCAGTGCAGTGATAGGATTTCAGGGTTGTAATCAGTCAACTTTGAAGTGGTGATCTTCAATTCTCTGGAAGGGCTATCATTTTAAAGTCCTATTTCATTTACGTCTTTGACTACCTCTATTGGACTCTTTTGGCTATTGTTGGGGCCATGTCCAGATTTAGAATTATTTTGTCCTAAGTATGGGCTTTGTGGAATACTGTGGATTAGATGTTGTTGAGATTCTGTAATTTCTTTTTTGAGTTCCCTACCTTGTTATATGTTTGAAACTCAGCTTATCATGTTATATGTTCGGAATTCATTCACTGCTAGCCGTGTTGTGCTCTATTTGGATAGCGAAAGAGTATGGTATCCAGTCCTAGGAGGACTTTTGATACCTATCATGGCCAAGCCCTAGTTAGATTCATACTAATAAGATAGAAAATGTAGTCAGGACATAAGATCAAATTCGAAAAGTGATAAGGAAGAAAGTAAACCATACCTTAAACATTTTCGTCCAACCCAGAAAACAAGAATGGGTATTTGGCCTTCATGTCTTCTTCAACTACCCATGTGGATTTTTCTAACCTTTGGTTTCTCCAAAGAACTTTTACCGAAGCTAAATCCTTAGTCCTCAATTTACATACTTCATTATCCAATATCTCCAAGAGGAAATCCTCATAAGACAGGGAATCTAAAACACTAACATTCTTCACCGAAATATCGACACATGGAAAACAGGATGAATAGAAGCAAAACTCAGGTCTATCTCCAAGTCATAAGAAACATTTCCATATTTCCACAAAACCCGATGCAGACCAATGTAATGGGGGCTGAGCTTTCTTTTCTTCCCAAACTGCATAAGCCCTTTCATATGAGAAACCTTCAAAAACACCCAATTACTAACCTCGTACTCCGACTCCCTTCACCTCACATCCACATAGGAGTTTCAAAGACTATGCATAGTTTTAATTCTTTCTTTAATCACCATTACCTTCACTATGGCTTGGTGAACAAAGTCAAGGCCAAAAATATAGTCTAACCAACCTCCAACCACCCAACAGGTGACCTATACCTCCTACCATAGAGAGCCTCAAAAGTAGCTATTTGAATACTGGAATAGTAACTATTATTGAATACAAACTCAATAACAGGTAAATTATAAACCAAAATTCATCCAAAATAAATCACACAGGCCCTTAGCATATCCTCCAATCTCTGATTATTCCTTTCGCCAATCCATCCGTCTAAGGGGTGGAAAGCATTGCGAAGGTTCACCTTAGTACCCAAACCTTTCTGAAGTAAACACCAAAAGTGAGAAGAAAATCACGTACCTCAAGCTTAAATGATTTACACAAATGCTCCATGCAACTTAACAATATCCTAACTAAACAACATAACATAATACTCTCTAGAATTGTCTGTCCTCACAGAAAAAAAGTGCGCAGATTTAGTCATCCTATTCACAATAACACAAATCGAATCATACTGGTTCGGAGACTGCA
>NC_061121.1:127656033-127765131 GCF_002878395.1 Capsicum annuum | reverse complement strand
GATTTGATTTTATCATTGGAATTTCATGATTTTTTAAAGTGGGTAAATACCCAAGATGTTTTAATGATGAATTATGAGGTTATGAAAAATATAAATTGTTTAAGCTTTGATGTATATGATTACTTTATTATTCCCTGGTTATGATTTGATATGGCGAATTTCATATTTCTACCATGAGGTGATATTTCAAGTGTTTTCAAGATATGATTTATGGAACTTTGAATCGTCCAATATTGGTATACATAATAACCTTATTGTCATGTTTTCTTGAATTGAGATTTTATGCCATAAATTGCATACCACTGCTATGAAATTATTTTTTTGTGGATTCTTGATATAAGATCCATGATTTGAGTTACATTACAACATAAAAAATCTTACTATGATTTGAAGATTGTAAATTCTTTTCAAAAGCTATTGACATAATTTGAACATTGGAATAAAAGAATGATCATTTGAGAATATTGATTTGCATCCGCAGAGTCGGGATGATTTATATTGATTTTAAGCTCCCAGAGATGAAATGTTATGCTATTGATACCATGTTAATGTTGAAGAAAATTAAAATGTTTCGAGCTAAAATATGTTGAGTTAGGAATCCACAAATTGATATGATTTGATAAATGAGAAAGAGATTTGATTTGGTCTTTATGATAGACCCTTGTGATGTTGTGGTGGATTTCCTAATGCGTTCTGAGCTAGTGGGGGAGTATTACTTAGCACCAAGAGGCAAATTTGGTATTTCACCAAACCTATGTGCTACCATAGAGTTGTTGATGATGACATTGTTGGCCAGAGAGGCGAATTGTGATTATGATAGCTTTAAGGTTGTACTCCCTGGAAATAGTACAACACTCCCGACAATGGGAGTGCTGTCCCTAGGAGGGAAAACGTTGGTATTCCATGCAACTCACGTGGGGTTTTCGATTATAGGAAACTCCCCTGTCCATAAGAGTATGTTCTTGAACTATCGGGTCGCTCCGAGTCTTGAGTTGATGAGTTTGGTTGTCTATGATAAGTCGTGAGAATTTATGATGAATATTGATGATTTTATGATGATTTATGGGATTATATTATGACAAGTATGGATAATGAAATTCAATCCATGTGAGTTTTCATTTTCCGTACGCATGTTTTACAAAATCAAAGATATTATTCAAATTATTGCGTTCACCCCAACATATTCAGTTGCTTATGAGGAGTCATAATGATTTATGTAACTACCTCCCATCATTTCTTTGTCAGTATAAATATTAAGGATTCAGGGGTGTGAGTGTATTCGATTGATCAGTGTTGGCATCCTATGATTCAGCAATGCAGTACCCCAGTACATTAGTGAGTTTTGAGGACAGTAAAGTGGTACCCAAACTGTGGTATCTGTAGTCGTTATAATTGTTATAGTGGTTGTGAACTGTGCATTTATATATGTGTACTCGTTTGTTATTCTCATAATTATTATGTTGATTAAATGTTCATGCATAAGTCCTTGCATTTAGCCTTCCCTATTTGCATACTCAGTACATATTAGTACTGATGCATTTGCGCTATGGTGTTCTTTTATTTTGGGGCACCATAGGTTCAAAGGAGTGAAACTTGGAGCATCTTAGAAGTTACTTGAATAGCAGATGTGGGTGCAGCTGTGAGTCCTCATCATCCAAGGATGTTGTATTACAGTATTTGATTTTAGTAGATGGAGTTAGTTAGGGGAATTGTCCCTTCAAGTCCACAGTTCAGGCAGTGTAGAGGCTTTTCAAATAGATGTATTAGTGTGTTGTTTAAGGTATTGTATATTTCTAGATGTTTGAACCTTATGGCAAGTGTTAGCCAGTTTTCGTATATATTTTATTATATTATGCAGTAAATAGGTACAGATATAAGAAAAAGTGTTAGCTTGTGGTCCTTCGAGATTATAAGCACCATGTGGCATTCCAGTTCTCGAGAATTGGGGCATTACAAACTTGTTATCAAAGCCTAAGGTTCAACAGTGTTCTAGGGAGTCTGAAAATCCGCATCTAGTAGAGTCTTGTACAATAGTATGTTGCGCGCCACATTCATGTACGGGAGGCTATAGGATGTTTAGAAAAGTTTCCGTTCTCTCATGATCAAGATCGTGCTATAGTAATATTTTCCAAGAGAGTTATGTAGACTCTTGTAATGATCTACTTATGTCAGATTTACCTTACTCTTAAGGTAACAGAAGTTGTGAAGACAAAGTCTTTCAGATAGAACTTTCTCTGATGGTCCCCGCAGATAGTTTCGAGACAGTGTTCTCTAAAGTGAGCAGAGTTTGTCTTATGGGTTTACCGGTGTATATGGTGAATGAATAGGCTTGAAATTATATATGTAAGAATCTAAGTGTGGAAGTTGGGAATTATATGTGTTGATTAATAGAGATATAGCTGCGATTCTCATGGTTTGGAGAAGTATAAGTTTAAGAGATGTGATATTTTAAGGCTAGAATGAGAATAGTATGTTTATTAATGATTTGTGGATATTCATGTTATGTTTTAGAAGCTAAGCTTGAATCTTTGAAGAATGTAAGTTTGTGGACTCCAAACTAAGTATTAAGATGTGAGTGTGGTATTAGTAGCCTATGAACAAATCGAAGTAGATAATGTGTTTAGTGAGACAAGTAGGTGTTGAAAAGAGTGTATGTATATGATGATGATTGTAGAGACTAAGGAAAGATAAGAGTTTTCTTCCAAGAAGTAGCATTGGTATTGAATTTATGTTTTCAGGTGTAGTCTTTCTGGATGAATTAAGTTATCATTTTGTGCACCGTTGTGCCTCAGACTCTAGAGTACATTGGTTGTAGTTCATTTTGGTGTTTAGCCAAGTGTTCAAAAGTGTCAAAAGATGACTTAAAGCTGAGAGGAGGATGATAGAGAAAGTGAAAAGTCAGGCCCTCAAAATCTAGTAGTGGTGCCAATAGGTATGGAAAAGTTGTAAAGGAAGACAGTTCCCGACCTGTTCGTATTTCATGTGAAATATGTCTAGAGGGACCTTGGGTCACAAGGGGGAGATACCCCATAATGTTATAATAATTGCATGTCCATGCTCTTTCTATGATGTTAGTCTCATCGTTCATTGAATTTCTAGTTATGCTTTCGAGAATTTGGTAAATTAGGTATATTCGTATTTAATATGCACGTTCAATAGAAAAGAACTCGAATTGTGGGCATGTTTGAACATGTATTGAAGAGATTGGTTGGGTAATGATTCTGTGTATTTGAGATGCATGTGTGTTGTGAAAATTTAGCCATGAGTGGGTTGTTGAATGTTTTATGCGATAGATGTGCATGACCAGTGAACGTACGCAGAGTATTGGTTGCTTCAGTCGTGTGGTTATGTTTTGAGATGTGTTGCTATCTTGAATAAACCCTGTCGATTAGCGTTCTTGATCTGGCCTTCACATTCGAGGACGAATGTTTCCAAGGGGGAGATGATGTAATACCCCAAAAAAATTTTCGTCGAAATTTTGTGCGTAAACGTATTGGATCCTATCTTCGAGAATGATTTATAATTTTTATGTATGTCATTTCTTGGATTTAGACACACCATTTTGTATAGCATCGAATAAGATTTCCAACGATATGTGGATCACCCAAAATGGACACTCGAGCGATGAGTTACGACCAATCTGATCAAACTACAACCATCCGATCGAACTGTGAACAGTAAAATGTGCAGGAAAAAAAATACTGCAGCCAAGTGATTTTTCGGTCAACTTCAAATGATCATAACTCCTTGTATATGATGAACTGTGTGAGCTGCTATATATCAACAGAAAGTCCTGAGAGTCTTCTTTCCAATAAAATTGGTTTCATCCGATTTTGACATCAGAGTAAAATGTTATGGCCAATTTATTTCAGCCTAATGGATAGATCACTCAAGGACAGATTCGGGTTTTAGTTATTTCTTAGGGGCATTTTGGTCTTTCACCACTCTTTTAAACCTTTATAAACATCCCATTCAGCTGAGAAATTGTATTATATTCCTCTCATTTCTCTTATATATATGTATATATATATATATGTATGTATCAAGTTAGAGTTAGGGTTTTGAATTGGGGGAAATTAATTGGAGGCTTTGATTCAAGAATTCCTTCAGTCAATCTCTTTCGGCCAAGAAATCTAAGGTAGGCAAGTGTTTATATATGGACTACTTTCGTCCAAAGAGTCCACAAATCTCTTATTGAAAGTTCAAGTTATGTATATATATATATATATATGATTATGAATGTTGGTTGATATATATATATGTGTGGTGATGGTGTATGTTTGTTGATTCATGCATGTGATGATTATATGTATTGGATGAGATATATGGGATGGCGGAAAACATGAGAACTTGACGAATTTACCAATGCCTAAAAATGTATGTAAGGTGTTTGTGGAATTGTCTAAGAGGCTATAAATTTACGTTCTTAGGATATAATAAGTTCTAAATGACTAGACTACTTTCTATGTATACGTTCAACATGAACTCCTTGTTATTGTCTAATATTGGGGATGTTTTGTGGAAGGCTTATGATATGGTTGTAAGTGCGGACGAGGAATTTAGTTGGTGGAATTAAGATGAATAATGGTGTTGTAGCATATGTAATTGTTCATACTAACCTATGCCTAAATGGTGCATGTAAGGTAATTGTAGAAATGCCTAGATGAAGAAGAATGGATCGTACGACCCCTTGTGATCGAAGTGATGAATTCATACCATACTTGCATGCTACGTGTTTACTATGATACTTGAGGGAAATGGTAAGGCCATTAGGCTACGCTAAGTGTGAAATGTCTAATTATGGGTCGAATTGCATATATCAAGATCTTAAAGGAAAGAACCTTGAGAAGTGAACCATGATGTGTTGAATGTATGTTATTTGTGAGTATCCCGATTGGATGAACTATGTTATGTTGTATTCTTCCTTAACCATATGCATCCTTGTTGAATAATCTACGATATAATGGGATGAGATCCCAATACTTGTACATGAATATGATCTTCAAATGATTGGTGTGAGGTGTTAATAAATGCATGGTGCACGATAGCCTGTGGGCTTGTTAGTATGCGTTGTTGTATACTATGTATTACTTATGTTATTGATTGCTAGGGGTTCGTATGCCTGAAATAGTCTGCTGTTCTAGAGCTGAGTCAGTTCTGCGATAATCTTAGTCGTGCTACGATCGATGAATATTTGATGATTTGAGAACTTAACATGAATTCCGTGAGAACATAGTATGTGGGGTTTTGAACAAGAATATATATTCATTCTTGTGTCCAAAGAATTGATTTTATCATTAGAATTTCATGATTTTATAAAGTGGGTAAATACCCAAGATGTTTTAATGACGAATTATGAGGTTATGAAAAATATAAATTGTTTAAACTTTGATATACATGATTACTTTATTATTTCCAAGTTATGATTTGATATGGTGAATTTCATATTTCTACCACGAGTTGATATTTCAAGTGTTTTCAAGATATGATCTATGGAACTTTGAATCGTCCAATATTGGTATACATAATAACCTTATTATCTTGTTTTCTCTAATTGAGATTTTATGCCATAAATTGCATACCACTACTATGAAATTATTTTTTTGATGATTCTTGATATGAGAGCCATGCTTTGAGTTACATTACGACATACAAAATATTACTATGATTTGAAGATCTTAAATGCTTTTCAAAAGCTATTGACATGATTTGAATATTGGAATGAAAGAATGATCATTTGAGAATATTGATTTGCATCCGCAGAGTTGGAATGATTTATATTGATTTTAAGCTCGCAAAGATGACATTCTGTGTTATTGATACCATGTTGATGTTGAGGAAAATTAAAATTTTTTGAGCTAAACTGTGTTAAGTTAGGAATCCACAAATTGATATGATTTGATAAATGAGAAAGAGATTTAATTTGGTCTTTATGATAGACCCTTGTGATGTTGTGGTGGATTTTCTAATGCGTTCTGAGCTAGTCGGGGAGTATTACTTATCACCGAGAGGGAAATTTGGAATTTCCCATACCTATGTGCCACTGTAGGGTTGTTGATGATGATATTGTTGGCCAGAGAGGCGAATTGTGATTATGAAAGCTTTAAGGTTGTACACCCGTGCAAGAGTACAAAAATCCCGCCAATGGGAGTGCTCTCCCTAGGAGGGAAAATGTTGGTATTCCACGCAGCACACGTGGGGTTGTTGGTTATAGAAAACTCCCCTGTTCGTAAGAGTTTGTTTCTTGAACTATCGAGGCCCTCCGAGTCTTGAGTTGATTAGTTTGGTTGTCTATGATGAGTCATGAGAATTTATGATGAATATTGATGATTTTATGATGATTTATGGGATTTTACTTATGTTTTCCTCTCTATAATATTATGAGAAGTATGGATAATGAAATTTAAGCCATGTGAGTCTTCATTTTTCGTACGCATGTTTTACGAATTCAAAGATATTCTTTAAATTATTGCGTGGACCCTACATATTTAGTTGCTTATGAGGAGTTATGGTGAGTTATGTAACTACTTCCCACAGTTTCTGTGTCAGTATAAATCTTCAAGAGTCAGGGGTGTGAGCGTATTCGATTGATCAGTGTTGCTATCCTGTGATTCAGTAATGCAGTACCCCCTTATAGTAGTAAGTTTTGAGGACAGTAAAGTGGTACCGAGCTGTGGTATCTGGAGTTGTTGTAATAGTTATAGTGGTTTTGAACTGTGCATTCATATATGTGTACTCGTTCGTTATTCTCATGATTATTCTATTGATTAAATGTTCATGCATAAGCCCTTACATTTAGCCTTCCCTGCTTGCGTACTTAGTATTTCTTAGTACTGACGCATTCGCGCTATGGTGTTCTTTTATTTTGGGGCACCATAGGTTCAGAGGAGTGAAACTTGGAGCATCTTAGAAGTCACTTGTATAGTAGCAGTTGGTGCAGCAGTGAGTCCTCATCATCCGAGGATGTTGTTATTACAGTATTTGATTTTAGTAGATAGAGTTAGTCGGGGGAATTGTCTCTTCAACTCCATAGTTCAGGCAGTGTAGAGGCTTTTCAGATAGATGTATTAGTGTGTGGTTTAAGGTATTGTATATTTCTAGATATTTGAACCTTATCGCAAGTGTTAGCCAGTTTTTGCATGTATTTTATTATATTATGCAGTGATAAGGTACAAATATAAGAAAAAGGGTTAGCTTGTGGTCCTTCGGGATCATATGCACCGTGTGGCATTCCGGTTCTCAGGAATTGAGGCATTACAGTTATTGACCTAGTGATTGTGTTAGAGAAGAACCTTTACCGTAGGAGTAATCATGGCTTGTTATACACCTAAGAGTGGATTTAGATACCTTAGCCTTTTTTGGGGTAGAAATTGACTTAGTAAATGTATTGGTGATTTAGAAATCTGCTCTTTGACCCACCTTAAGTAAATACTGATATTAGTTATCTTGAACCCTTTGTACTCTTGATATACGCTTAGAGACTGCCCTTTTGAGGTAATTGAGGAATCTTGGTACTAGATGGTTATGATGAATGATGTTAGAGGTAATACCTAATGGTTTTGCCATATGTATAATGTATTGGTTAATCTTACGGTGATCTGTTGATTATGAAATTGATGTGGCTATTGATTGGCTACCAAATATATTATTGAATGACCCCATGACTATGATATTGTCGAAGCCATAAATTCTATTATGAACCATGATATGAAAAAACTATAGACTATCCCATGGATTGGCTATTGACTAAGCTATTGATAAACTACCCCTCAAACTATCCTTTATCTAATGATAAGCTCTTGAATATCCTATTAAGGAGCCATTTCTAAAGAATTTGCTTATGATTTATGATCTTTGTATGAAATCATGCTAGAAGCCATCCTTAGTGTTGATGTTAGAAATCAGGCCATGAAATATACTAGAAGTCATGCTTAGTGATTATATTGGGAGTTTATTCCCATCATTATGATAAAAAGATGATACTGTATTATATGCATAGTTATACTATTAAATTTACCACTAATTATGATTATGATAATATATTGATACCTGACAAGGCCGGAGGATATTATGATGATATGATGATTCCCAATAAGGTTGGAGGATATTATGATAATATATGATGCTCAATAAGGCCAGAGAACATTGTGATGATATTAATACCTAGTAAGGCTGAAGGATGGTTATACTATGGAGACTATGTGTACATTTACTAGTTTCAGTCCAACTAGCCTTATGGATGGAAATTACATGTTTATATATATTTGTATGTAATTTGGTCATGTTCTTGATATTTGAGATGCCAATTTTAGACTTCTAGTGTTAAATGACTACAAAATAGAGTAGTTGATGATAAGTGGTGGATATTGTAAAGTAGTGATATTAGTTGTTATATGATATTAGTTGATGGATGATGGATTTTAACTAATACAATAATGTCTAGGGATAAAGGATACCTAGTTGATAGAACGATAGATAATGAATTTGCGTACATATTCCATAGTGTTATTGGTATGAAATATGGTGGATACTTGCCTATTTGATGACTAGAAACTTAGAAATCTAGTTAATAAGAAATGGTTAACTAATGAATAATCGCATATAAAATGGTGATGATTAAGTTGTTAATAATGGTAATAGTATGGAATACAAATACATGGTCAATGTTTGTGATTAATGAAAGTTCGGTAAAATGACAGATTGGTGATAATTGTTGAAATAAAATTGAATAATGGTGAGGTTTGGATATATTGGTTAAATATCATATACTTCTCTTGGGTTTACTCTACTTTAGTATGGGATGCTGTGATGAGTTCTTTACTTTATGCACCAACCGGGTATGGGAGCCAACTTTGTTCTTGAGCTTGCTTATGTTGATTCTTTATGATGTGTTATTATTTTCTTGTATGTTTTTATGCATGGAGATATTAACATGTGTTGATTCCTTATGCTATACTCTAATTTTGATTTAGTTTCTCATTAAATATAGTGATTGTGGAGATAATTCAGGTTCAATTTTGTACCTTGACTTTGTTATGATTATCTTGCATTATATCATATGTATATCATGGCTTAACTTAGTCGACCAATGATTTCTATGGAACACCTATTGTTTTGGTTCTCATACTATACTTTTGCAGCTTATTGGTTCAGATCTGAGTATAATTTGTTACGATTGAATGTTGTTCATGTAGAGTTAATCTTTTAGAGATAGGGTAAGCTCTTGGATTGTCAATTTTCCTATTTTGTCTTATCTTATTACTAATCCGAATTTTGTACCAAGACAAATGTATTTGCTATATTCTAAGTTCTTTGGGTTGCATTATTAAGAATAAATGCTATTGTACTGACTCTATCAGGTCGTGGGATTGGTATTATATATATCTATTTTGTCTATTAAGAACACTTGTCTATTTACATGCTGTGTTCTTGGAATTTTTCCTATGTTGTGTATTTCCTACAGAATTAACCCATTGTGTTATCTTCGGGTTATGGTTTGGCTTACCTACTAGCGGGATTTAGTAGGTGTCATCATGACTCATAAATTAGGTCATGAAAAATTTGTGTCAAAGCCTAGGTTTTATCAATATAGTTGGTATAAAAGAAAGGTTCTAGTAGAGTCCTACCTATAAAAATGATGATATATGTGTCCTCTCTTTGGCATGGGACATTTTTAGGAGTTCATCACTTCTGTCATTCATATCATGCTGAGAGTCTGATTTTGTTTATAGAACCTTGACTTTACTCTGTCCTAGATACCCAAGACATGTCTACAACTACACAAGTGAGGGTCCTGCGACCAAGCCTAGGGATCCTTCTCTCATTCATGGATGACCTAGAGGTCTTAGATAGCCTTATGATGTATCTCTAATTAGGGACCAAATTTGCCATCTTCCCCAGGTCATATTTCTTCTCCTAAGCCAAAGGATATTCTGCCACAACTAGAAGTGTGCTAGAAACTATCCTAGGTACCACTAGTGTTTATTCTTCTTTATTGATCAGAGATGTATTGATTTAGCTTTTGGGGATCGTTGGTGGTATGTTATCTGATGGCACAATGTATCGATCATAGTAGTACTAAGGTGGGGTTGCAGCGTGTAGCTACGTCTAAGAGAGTTGAGGTTTCTCCTACAACGTGGGTTGCTCATCCGGTTGTTACCTAGCCAGTGGTTGGTCATCCTACTATGTTTATTGAGGAGAAAAATATGTTGGGTAAGTTGATGATATTGGCTTCGCCTAAGTTTTCTTGTGCCCCCGGCGAGGATGCATATGAGTTTCTAATTGCTTGTGAGGATAGGCTTCATAGTTTTAGCCTTTTTGACACTCAAGGTATGGATTACACCACATTTCTTTAGGACTTGTCTTTTTTCCATTGGTGGAGAGTCCATATGGATTCTAGATCTGTTGGATCTTCTCCCTTATTATGGACACAGTTCTCCGAGATGTTCTTGGAGAAGTATATGCCTTACAGTCTTAAAGATCATTTAAAGGTTTAGTTTTGCAGATTGGAGCAATGCTTCAAGATAGTTAGCTAGTATAAAGCTCATTTTCTTGAGTTTGCTAGACATGCAACTTTTATTTTTGACATTAGGTATGAGAGGGTTCGCAGCTTTTTTAAGGGGTTAAGACTTCTCATTCGTATGTCTAGTTAGAGTTTAGTTGTTGTTCTTAGGTCTTTTATTGAGGTTTCAAATAATGCTAGGGTGATAAAGGAGATGTACCATAAGAGTTATGATATAAGGCCTTGGTTTTAGGGGTATTCAGTGGGGGAAATCGTATTTCCCAACCTAGAGATGACAGTTCTAAAAGTAGGTATCCTTACGTCTATCCATTAGACTCAAAGTCAGCCTAGTCGGCCGATTTAGGCAGCTTTTTAGATTGCTGACAGAGGTTAGTCTAGTGATATTTATCACCCTAGTATTGGTAGTAGTCAGTCTTTGAGGGGTTCACTTTAGTCTTTTTCTATTAGTGGTGGTTCCTCCGACTCTGTCGGATTTATTGGTTCTGGTTCGACTCATGTTTCTAATTTTACATGTTTACTTTTTGTTCACTATTCACATAATTGCCTTAGTCGTGGGGTAATTATTGGTTTGGCTCAGAGTGTTCCCTTTATTAGAGTAGGTTATCCATTAACTAAATGTGTTTCTTATAGTCAAAAAGGTTGTTCCTATGGTACTCGAGGAGGTTCAAAGGCAGTCTTGATAAGAGGTCGGTCAAGTGACAAACCAGGTGGCAGACATGATCAATTGTATGCAGTACCAGCTAGACTCAAGGCTGGGACTTCAGTTGTTGTAGTTATAGGTATTATTTTTGTGTGCCGCTAGTCGGACCATGCATTATTTCATCCAATATCAACTTATTCTTATATTTTTGCTTATTATGCACTATAGTTAGACTTTACTTGTGGGTCATTCTTTAGCAGTGGATCGGGTATTGAGATCATGGGTTTTGATTGTTATTGGTGTTAATACTTATGCTTATATTATTTTTTGGATATGGTAAATTTTGATGTAATTCTAGGAATGGGTTGGTTATCCCACAATCATGCGGTCATGGATTATGTTACCAATACGTTACCTTAGCCATGCCTGGTGTACCCCTAGTCGTGTTCCAGGGTAGAGTTTGCTGCTAATCGATAGGAATTATCTCTTATATGTATGCTAGTATACTTATATGTAGGGTTTACAAGTCTTATCTCACTTATATTTGTGATACTACTGTGGATAGTCTATTGCTTGACTAGGTTTCTATTGTTTGTGAATTTCCTAATGTATTCCCTACCGACCTACCCGGTATTCCCCTTGTCTGTGAGATTGAGTTTTCTATTGATCTCATGCCTAACACCCAACCTATTTCTATGGCACCTTACTATATGTTCCTATGTAACTAAAAGAGCTAAATTCTCATGGCTATGATCTTCTTGGTAAGGGTTTTATTAGAGTGAATATGTCCTTATGGAGGGGTCCTATATTGTTTGTAAAGAAGAAAGATGGTTCCATAAGTATGTGCATTGATTATAGGCACTTAATAAGGTGACGATGAAAACCCACTATCCTATGCTTCACATTGATGTTTTTTTGACCAACTTTCCGGTGCGATAGAGTTTTATATAATTTATTTGAGGTCTGGTTACCGTAAGTTGAGTATTTGGGTTGAAGATGTCTTAAAGATAGCTATTATAACCCAAATGGTCATTATGTATTCATGGTGATGTCTTTTGGGTTGACTATGCCCCAGTATTGTTCATGGATTCGATGAACCATGTATTTAGGCCTTATTTTGACTTCTTTGTTATCGTATTCATTGAGGACATCCTTGTGTATTCGACGAGTCATGAAGAGTATGTTCAATATTTGGGGGTCGTTCTCCAGAGCTTGCAAATCTCAAGGACTTTCTCACTGCTAACCCTATTTTAGCTCTTCCTATTGAGAGTAAGGATTTACCATGTTATATAATACTTTAGTGTTGGCCTAGATTGTGTATTAATGCAGTAAAGTCATGTTATTTCTTACGCTTCTAGACCACTTATGGTGGATGACCGCAACTACCCCACTCATGATTTAGAGTTGGCTGCGATAGTTTTTGCAAAGATCTAGAGGCATTATCTTTATGGTGTACATTATGAGATTTTCACTGATCATTAGACTCTTCAGCATCTTATGACCTAGCAAGAGCTTAATGCCCGACAACATAGATTGATGAAGTTACTTAAAGACTATGATATTTTCATCTTGTATCATTCGGGCAAGACAAATGTGGTTGCAGATTCCTTGTGTAGTAAGGCAGTGAGTATGAGTAGCTTGGACTATATTTCAGTTTCTCAGAGGTTGTTAATGAGGGTCATCAAGTCCATAGATATTTTGGATCCCAGGAGGATTTCGGCTAGTAAGGAGGTGAGATCCATAGTATATGAGCAAATTTATAATAGTCAATATGAGGATAGCAAACATCGCTTCCTTCATGATCAGGTGTTGAGTGGTGTGTCTGAGAGGAATACTATTGATTGTTCGGGAATTTTAAGGTTTTATAGTGGTATTTGTGTTTCTTTAATTGATGTCTTGATTTAGTTGTTTTTTCATGAGTCTCACAGGTCTAGATATTTTATTCACCTAGGTATAACAAAGATTTTTAGTGATTTCAGATAGCACTATTGGTGGAGTTGTATGAAGAGCTATATGGCAGACTTTGGTGTTCGTTGCCATTGTTATCAATAGGAAAAGGCCAAGCAGCAGTGACCTGATGGATTGACTAAGAGGTTACCCTTTCTCGCAATGAAATAAGAACAGATTACTATAGATTTTGTTAGTGTCTTTCCTCGTACTTCCCCTAGTTTCAGTGGTATTTGGATCGTTTGACCAAGCCAAACACATTTCATTCCTATTTATATGATTTTTAGTTCTAAGAGGTTAACCCATATCTATGCTTGGAAGATAGTTTCTTTGCATGGGGTGCCCATTTCAATCATTTTGGACTGTGGCTTTGTGTAAACTTCATGGTTCGGGAGAGCATTTCATGAGGAATTGGGCACTCAAGTGGATCTGAATATAGCTTTTTATCCAAAGACGGAGAGCCACTCTGAGCGAACTACACAGGTTCTCGAGGACATACTTCGAGATTGTGTTATGATTTTGGATGCTAGTGGGAGTAGCACATAGCCTTGTCATTCTTTTAATTTAACAACAACTATTATTCAAGTATTATGATGGTTCCTTTTGAGAATTTGTACTATAGGAGATTTCGTCCTCTAGTCGGATGGTTTGAGACTTCCGTGGTTAGGCTTTGCAGTACAAATATTATTTAGTAGTTGTTAGATAGAGTCAGGGTGATTTAGGATAGGTTAAGAGCACCTCAGAGTAAGCAGAAGGCAAATTTAAATCGAAGGCCTTGTGCCTTTAGATTTGGAATTGGTTACCGTGTATTCCTCTGAATATCACCTATGAAAGGTGTGGTAAGGTTTGAGCGGAAGTGTAAGCTTAGTCCAAGATAAATTGGACCTTTTGACATTCTCCACGCAACTAGTGAGGTAGCCTATGTGTTAGCTTTACCTCTTGATTTTGTTGTTCATCTAGTTTCCATGTCTCTATGTTGCGACAATATATTCCCGATCCATCTAATGTCCTTAGATGGGAGTCAACCTAGTTGGATTAGCATTTGACCTTTCTAGAGAAGTCGGTGCTTATTTTCGCTAGTGATGTAAGGCGATTACGCTCTAGAGATATTCCTGTTATAAAGATTCAATGGAGACACCGCCCAGTAGAAGAGGCGACTTGGGAGTTCAAGAGTGAGATGCAGTCTGCCCAGTATCCTCATCTATTTGAGACTTCTATTATTTTATAATATCTAACTTTCGTGGATGAAAGCTCCTTTAGTAGTGGATATTGTAATGACCCTTTTGGTCATTTTTCATATTTTCACTTATTTTTACTGTTCGATCATTTTTATAGCTGCCACAAGTCATTTTTAACTTGTTGGGACTGACAATTCAATCACCAGGTAGTTCGTTTGGTTTTTAGAGCCTATTCCCCATTTAGACATCTTCACTAATTCCAAATGGCTAACAAATGAGAACTTTAGTAAAATTATCTCCAATTCAATTTTTGACTATGCCAGCAGTTCCAGAATACCTATTCTAGGCTAGGTAGACCTTTGGTTTAGGTCTCGATGAACTCAAGCTCATTTTGACCTATTGGTCGAAAAGTTGGAAAATTCAAAATAGGGTGTGGGACCCACATTTGGTTGAAACAACCTCAGATAGAAATCAAACTTTTCTATTACGTTAGAAACTTCAAATTTAGTATGGTTACATAGTTCATTATCTTTTATATGATTTTGAATGTATCTCGAAGCATGGCCGTAACTTGGAAAAATTTCCAAGTTTCAGCTGTGAGTGATAAGCCCAAATTACAACTTTCTTACGATAGAGTAAGCGCTCGCTGTAAAATATAGAACCCAACTAGGTTAGGTATCTAATCCCATAGGGAATACCGTGTTCACTATGTATTGTGATTGTTATTAGACTGTTGATCTAGGGCTCCGAAACAAAAGGGGTTTGGAAATGTTAACGGTGTTCTTTTGCATTGATATTACACAAAATCCTAGCTTCTAAGAGTAAATTTCAATGTAATTCCAACGAGAAGAAATTTACTAGAGTTATGCTTACCGAGACGTTCAAACAACCAAGGTTGTGAGATTGTGTTTGACTTCTAACTTTTGTATCCAATTGCAAGAATTATTGAATTCTAAAAATTACCCATGTGTTTCTCTACCTAATGAGTATTTCACCCTTTACTTCTCTCGTAGTTAAAGAATTCATGCATTATTCAATAACACTCTCACGAGAGTTGATCCTGCTAAGAGTCAACCCATTAGCCCAAAGGGTAAACCTATGAATCTCATGTGAATCAATTCTTTTCACAACATCCACTTTCTTGTCAGTCAAGTAGAGTTCATGGGATCAATTCTCGAGTTGGCAACAAAGAGATGTTATTAAAATGAAGAAAGATTCATGCAATTTCGATAGATGTTAGAAAACAAACTAATTCACAACCCCAAAATAGTTCTTTACATCAAGGCACCCATAACCCTAGTTATGTGAGTTTAGCTACTCATCTCCATGTCAGAAATCAAAGTTATATTGATGTTCATAAATAACTTCAGTGGAGTACTTATAGAAGTAACATTACGATTCTTCTCTATCTTTGATGGAAAATATGAAAACTAATAATCACGTCTCAATCTCTAGATTCAAATCTCAATGAAATGTACTACAAAGCTCTCAATAGAAGAGAAAGTATGGAACTGAAGAAAAATGATGCAGAATGAACCCTAATACTTGGTATTTATATGATTCCAGAACTGGGGTTTTAAAATTCAAATTCAGATTCTCCGCGCTTTGGTCGACGGATCTAGCGATGATCCGTAGCAGGTCTGACTGCTCATCGCCTGCATCATCGTAGGGTATCCAGTGACTCCATATTTTGCTTTTGGGTGATGGTTCAAGCAATGGTTCATTGCAAGTCCAACGTTCCATTGCCTGCATCATCGCGAGGTGTCCAATAACTCCATGTTTTGCTTTTGGGCGATGGGTAGTGTGACGGCCCATCGCAAGGTTGATGGTTTATCGTCTACTTCATTGCAGGACTTCCAATGATGATACCTTATGTGCTATGGAAACGGTTGACACTGATGGTTTATGTCAGGTCCGACGGTCCATCGCCTGGACCATCATAGGCCGTCCAGAGTCTATGCCTTCTGCTTTTTATCGACGGCTTAGACCGATGGATCGTCGCAAGGTTGAGGTTCATCACCGGAGCCATCGCTGCTCAATTTTCCTTTGTTTTTCTCAGATTGTCCAAGTTATCCTTCACACTTAGTTCTTACCCTGAAAACACTAAAATACCATGTTAAATAGAACCATGGTTGCTTGAAATAACACAATTATCCTAAGGAAAAGGCCTAAAATGTTCCGTCAAAAGCCAGAACATCAAACACCCTCGACTTAAGCTAATTGCTTTTCCTCAAGAAACTCAACACTGGGATACATATATGAACTACATCATGATGGGAAGTTCACAGTAAAACTAACAAAATTATACAATCATTCCACTACCCATTTGGTTATGCCATTTCAACACACGTGGATCCACTATTGGCATTAACTAGTAATTAACACATTTATAGCTGCAGATACAACACCCCAAAGAACTAAATTGAAAATATATAACTCAACATGCTCTCACAGTCAAAGAAGTCTACCTCACATCACACAGTTAATTTCTGGACAAAACTAAGCTTCTTACTCTCAGAAAAAAAGTTGCCAACACAGTGTACACCTATAAACTTACCCTTATCATCTACTGTTCTCTTATAATTGACTCGCTAAGATCAAGTAGGACCTTTTAAGGGTTCTAATAAGGTTTTAGGCTTAGTGAAGGTTATTCATTTGGGTAAGTGACTTAAAGTACAAAAATTTTACTCTCATTACCCTATTTGGTAGTTACTTACCATAATTAAGGACCCGCTCATTCAATCACAATTATTTTTCAGCGCTCTTGTCATAACCTGACTTTTTTTTAGTTGAGAACACAACATCATCCACCCTCAACTTATGCTGATATAGAAGATTGAGGTTCACAATATCTATTTAGATTGCTAACTAGACCAGGGCCAGATTCTACCCCTCACATTACTTTCAACTCAACCTTTTAGGCTACTAATAATCAAGCAGTAGGCACTCTCAAGTAGGTGATTTTTCTAAGTTAAAGTGCACAATGTCGATAATTGGACCAGGAAAAATCTAAATGCTTAACACTTTCTAGAGAGTGAATCAAACTTATTTAGACTCAAAAAAAACTACCACAGATCAAAAGGGTTGACAAAGGGGACACAATATTTTTGGTGGGTCAATCATTTGGCTAAGTGGACTACCAATACATGAAGGCAGGCTATCCTCTCTTATTAAGTCAAAACACAATACAATATTTGATGAACTAGGAAAATTCTTGGTGTAACACTTATGTCATAACTACACAAATACTCACCCACACAGGCACTGAGTTAACTTCTATCCTACTAATTTTCGGGATCCCGATCACATAGCTAGGCATTACTTTATTACTAACTTCTAATGCCATTAACAGAGTCACACATGGTTGCACAACACTTTGCCACTTGGTAAGAGGAATTAACTATACAAAAAATGAAAAATACAATTTTGCCACCATCAGTTATCATCCACATATATACAGTAAGGTGCTAACAGGAATGGAACTTTTATTTCATGCAACCATATTACCAATAAAACATGAAACAGAAATTTCAAAAAATAGAACACGAAAATGAAAAATTAGAACTTAGACATGAAGATAATATCGGCAACACATCCCCCCAATAAGCACACCTACCTCACATTAAAAAAAGACTTTGTCCTCAAATACATAAAATTTTAAGTTCAAAGGATGGAAAAATACTTGTCGCACCTCTTATTAAATCTGGGGCATCAGTGAAGTGTGGCGGCACCAACATCCTCACCAGGTGTAATGTTAACTCCCATGGTAGTGGGAGTACTTAAAATCTCTCCCTCTAGAGTCGGCGATAACATATCTCTGACAGGATCTGAAATTTGCCCTCTGACTGGGGCCGAAATAGTGGATACTCCAACTACTTCATCTTGTAGCCTTTCCTGCTACTTCTATGCCTCTCTCCTTGACTTATTTATAGCCCACCAAATCTGGTAATCTTCCAATTGTTCAGGGTACATGGCTGCAATTCTTCGTTTCTTCTCTTCATTCTTAGTAGCTCAGTTTTTTTGTCTGATTCTTCTACTTTCTTACCTTTTTCCTTAATAGGAAGCCCAATAAGTCCACAAGACCTTGATACTCATCACTGTCACTCTGGACTAGATCGAATGTGGTCTTCTATAGCTGCTGACTTATCTTATCGACATCTGCCCAAAGCCGTCTGATATCCTTTATAACATTAGCAAAATCAGGAATGGACATTTCATCTATTTTTTTATGTTCTCTTCAATGTTGTCCATGTGTTTCTGGATATTTCTGAAAGGTTGCATTGTATCCTCCATAATTTTCTCCCGAAAGGGTTTGAAATCTTTCCCCCAAAGTGCTATCTATTTTTTGACCTTTTTGACAGTTCGCACAATCTTGGCGAAGTTGTCAGGGTTTAGCCTGTACTTAGAAGTTTGGGGTAGGACAGACGCAGATTTTGGTGTCCTGCCTATTGGTATAAAATCTGAACCAGTGGAGGTGGTATGAGGCGCATACATAGTCAGAGGTAATGGCATACCTGTAGGAAAATTTGATGGTTCCGGCACTATTGGTGGCTGAGTTTATTGGGATCGAGGTCTATTGATTCGCAAATCAAATCTCGAGTCATCCTTCATCTTTTCAATGTCCTACTTGTGCAGTGCTGGGACCTTATTTTATATTCCACTAATCAATGAAACTTTGTCCTTTATGCACAACTCAGTGATAAGTCATGGGAATGACAGTGCAGTGTGAGTCTTATGAGCATGGAAAAACAACTCATCAGAAAAGATGTGCCCAAAATCTATGGTCAACCCTTTTACTGAAGCGGCAATAATCACATCTCTTGTGCTCACTATACTATCATCACCACCTATTGGCATAAGCCTCAGTCGGACAACCGCCCACCAGAACTTGGTCTTGAAACTTAATGATTTGTTCAATATTTTTTCATAGGGGTCAAGCAACTATGCAGGCTTTCCTCTGTTTGTCAGTATCCTGGCTAACCACGGCCTTTGTTCAGCATGTGAAAATATCCGATGCTCCAACTTTGGAATAGACCTTGGTATTTGATAGTTAGGTCCAAATAGAATTCTGTTTAAAGTCATCTCTAAAATGTCAATGTTGACTCCTCTCACAGGAACCATATCAAGCTTGTTCATATCGGCAGCCAATGAACCTTTAGGGAAGTCCTTCTCTAGAAATTAAAAATAGTTAGTGAAAAATTCACTAACCAAGTTTAGTTGGTAAGGTCCAATTAGCTTGTCATCCAAGCCAACTTATATGCATTTAAATGAAGCTCAATTTTTGGATACTCATACAGGGTTGTTGTGATGGTCTTGTGCTCCTCAAAAATTATCCTTTTGATAGGCAACCTATCCGTTGGTGCCATCCCTTTGTAGAAAATGTCATGGGCATCCGCTATTTGCCATCTTATGGCTTTCGTTGCTTGTTGATCCTTACGTTGAATCACATTTAGATCCACTTGTTCTGGGATCTTTTCTTTAATAGGGGTAGAATTTTCAACCCCCACCTTGAGTGGAACTGAAATTGAGGTACTGTTGATGCTACTTTCCCCCATCTTATCAGACGAGGAGGATGGAGAAACCACTCGTTGACTTCGTCGAGTGTTATAGGATGGTATGTCAGATCGGGCTACTTGGTATCTACCTCGGCCTCTAATTTGTGGTAATTTGGGAACCATGTAACCTAAAAATGTAGCATTTATTAGTGTATATACTTAAAATAGAGGATAGAAAATTTGCAGACCAGCGCGGTACAAGGCGATTGTCCGTTGAACCTTCGACTATCCGTCGACCTCCACCATCGGGATCATTCCAGAAAATCAGTTTCTGAGTAATATGTGATGTTTAAAAGGGATATTTTGTCAGGTGTTCAATGGGTCGTCGAGCGTACCGTTGACTGTAAATGTCTACGTTTATGCCTCATTGTGGTATTTTGTTGAACACCTTGCGTGCACTTTACTTAAGGGTGATTTTTATGAAATTTTTTGTCAATAATGCATCGCTCTAATCCATTATTTTTGGTTCATGGATTACTTAGACTTCCCCCAGGATAGTTTACACTATATTTCAACTAAAATTGTTGCCATACATCACCAAAACATAGAAAAAGAAAAGCAAAACTCATTCATTGATCATATTGAATAAAGATGAGGAATTAGGGGAAACATTCATACCTGACTGTCACAATATCAGTTCCCTACTCTTACTTTACACAAATACTTCTGAAGGCTAATGCCTTAGTTAAAAGGATTTAGTTTGATTGTGAGGGAAAATAAGAAGAAAGAGGATTTAAATAGAGATGGAAAAGGGAGATGGGAAGTTTTAAAGGCAAATGAAAAGGTGCAGGGGTGTTGAATAATTGAGAAGTTATTTAACCATTTCACATTCTCATTTTAAAACTGTTTGGATTGGATAGAAATTAAAAATTAACTATCTAAAGCAATCTGACCCGATCCACTAAATTAGGGTTAAGTACGATGATGCAAGCAATGGTCCGTCTCCTATGTGAAGGTTCATATCCTATGTGAAGGTTCATTGGCATTACTATTGCACTTTTCCAGTGAACTTATCTGGGACAAACCTGCAATGGTTCAGTTCAACGGTGCATCGGACTAGCAATGATCCATCTGGTTATACCGCCAGTTACCTTACCTTCTCTTTGCATCTTCTTTCCTTCATTTTAGTACCTACACTCTAAGATAAACCCTTTATTTTTCACAAAACAACTGAATAACTAAAAAAAATATTGTACAACAACACATTGTGGGTTTCCTCCCACTAGCGCCTGATTTATTGTCATGGCACGACTCAGTTATCTCGATTACTCAGACTTCATCGAGAGAGAAAGAGGATATATTCTTTATTGAGTCCTTTGGACTAATATATAGTTTCACATGTTTCCCATTAACCTTGAAGACACTACCGTCTTCATTTTCATGTTCCACTACACCAGACGAGTAGACTTGACTCACTTTAAATGCGCCAGAAAATTTGGATTTGATCTTACCTGGAAATAATTTGAGTCTGGAGTTGAATAGAAGCACCAAGTCACCTTTCTGAAACTCCCTTTTTTTAATTCTGAGATCATGGTATTTTTTCATTCATTCCTTATACAAGTCAGCTCTCTTATAAGCTCTGAGACAGAACTCATCCATCTTATGGAGTTGCCCTAGTCTCATATTTGCTGCTTCATTCCTGTTCAGATTAAGATGCTTTAGTTCCCACAGTTCTTTAGGATCTATGTTAATCAAAAAATGGAATTCCATTCCATAAACCAATTGGTATGGCGTCATGCCAATAGGTGTCTTGAAAGCTATTCAATATGCCCATAATGCATCCTTCAGCTTCCTAGACCAATCCTTCCTGCTATCATTCACAGTCTTTACAAGGATAGCCTTGATTTACCAATTGGAGATCTCTACTTTCCCACTTATTTGCGGGTGATATGGGGTATCTACCTTATAATGCTTAACCCATATTTTGCCAATACGGTTGGAAGATCTTGCTGCAAAAGTATGATCCTCCATCCCTTATGATGTTGCGTGGAACCCTAAAAAAACAGAAGATATTTCTTTTTAAAAATGCAACCACCTGTTTTCCCTCATTATCCACCAACGCTATAGCCTCAACTCATTTTGACACATAGTCAACAATAATAAGTATGCACTTCATTCCAAATAAGCTCACGAAAGGACCCATGAAATATATGCCCCACACATCAAATAATTCTACCCCGAGCATTTTAAAAATTGGCATCTCATGGTTCTTTAAGATGGACCTTTGATTTTGACATTGGTTACATCTCTTCACGAACTTATAAGCACTTTCCTTACAGTCTGATCACCTGCGTGATGACCTCTTACTGGGGAAGCCTGGCTTTCTTCCAATACACTCAGCATTTCTACTTTTAGGACGTACCGTCTAATAATACCATCGGTACATCACCGAAAAAGATACAGCTCATCCCAGAAGTAATGGGTCATATCATGAAGAAACTTCTTCCTTTGATGAAAGGAAAGATTTTCTGGTACTACATCACTTACCACATAATTCGCGAACTCAGCATACCAAGGTACTTTTTAGAGTACTACAACCAATACTTTCTTATCAGGAAAGGAATCATCAATATCAAACTCATCTTTTACTGCTTGCTCTCCTTAGAGTCTAGATAAGTAACCAACCACTTAATTTTCACATCCCTTATGATCCTTAACCACCAAGTAAAATTCCCTAAGTAGCAACACCCAGTGGATCAACCCTTGTTTATCATCCTTCTTCGCAATTAGGTACCTCAACGCAGCGTAGTCAGTGCATACCACAACCTTTGTACCTAGCAAATATGCTCAAAATTTCTCAAAAGCATACACCACTCCTAGAAGTTCCTAATCTGTGATGGTATAGTTTTTCTAAGCTCCATTAAGTGCTTTGCTGGCATAATAAAATGGATGAAATAATTTGTCCATATTTTTGCACAACACAACTCCTAAGGCAACATCTTTTGCATCACACATTATCTCAAATTGTTTTGACCAGTTCGGTGTAATAATGATAGGGGCCTCAACTAGCTTCTTCTTAAGGCATTCAATTGCCTTAATGCAATCAGCATCAAAGAAGAACTTTGTTTCCTTCTCTAAAAGCTTGCAAAGTGGATTAGAAATTTTAGAGAAATCTTATATAAACCTCTAGTAAAAGTCAACATGTCCAAGGAAACTATACACCCCGTTTACTGATATGTGATGTGGTAGTTTCTCAATAATTTTTACCTATCCCTTTTGCAAAAATTTTATGCCTGAGAACAGTGCCCTCCCTCACCATGAAATTGCATTTCACTCAATTAAGCACAAGATTGAATTCCACACACCTCTGCAAAGCCTCACTCAAGTTCTCCAGACATAGCCCAAATGAATCTCCAACCATAAAAAAATCATCCATGAACACCTCCAAGGTGTCATCAACCATATCCGAGAAAATAGACATCATAAATCTTTGGAAGGTAGCGGGTGCATTACATAACCTAAATGACATCTGCTTGAATGCAAAAGTGCCATATGAAGATGTGAACATTATCTTCTCCTGATCTTTAAGAGCAATACAGATATAATTTTATCCATAATATCCATCAAAGAAGCAATACCACTCTTTTTCCTCCAACTGATCAAGAATTTAATCTATGAAAGGCATTGGGAAGTGGTGCTTTAAATTCTATAAGTTTAGTTTGCAGTAGTCCATTCAAACTCTCTAACTAGTCATAATCCTGAGAGGAATCAACTTATTCTTTTCATTTGGAACAATAGTCATACCCCTTTCTTGGGCACACATTGAACCGAGCTTACCCGTTTACTGTTGAAAATAGGATAAACCACTCCACCATCTAGCCACTTAATAATTTCCTTCTTAACCACCTCTTACATTGGTGGGTTAAGTCGGCATTGATGATCAATCCTAGGAGTACATTCTTCCTCAAGTTGTATCTTATGAGTGTAGATACCAGGAGGAATTCCAATAATATAAGCAATAGTCCAGCCTATTGCTCTTTTGTATCTTTGAAGCACCAAAATAAGGGCTTCCACTTGCTTCTAACCCAGGTCCGCCAAAATAGTATTAGGTAGTGTATTCCCACTTCCCAGGAACATAAACCTAAAATGACTAGGTAATTCTTTCATCTCCAAGATTGGTTGTTCTTCTATAGAGGGCTTAGCAGGTGGACTAGGACGATTTTATAAGTCTAAGTCAAACTTCTTGGTGCTATATGAGTAAGACCCCATGCATGTTAAGGCACAAACAGTCTTCTCATAATCTTCTATACTATCCTGATCAAAATTCATCTACACTACAGCTAAGGTTTCACTATCAAATTTCTCTTCTATCGACACTTCTTACTCCTCCTCATAATAGATATCTACATTGGAAAACACAGTTTTTTTGCTACTTCATTGATTGGCACATTTCAAATTGCACCACTTCATCATTCAGCGTTAATAAGAGCTTATTAGCTCATAACTAAATTAGCATACATATGGTTGAGAGGAAAATTTGAACCAAGATTATGGGAACCTTGAAATCCACCTCGTAATCAAGAATAACAAAATCTGCAGGGAATATGAAACTAACAACCTTCACCAACACATCATACAAAATACTAATAGGTTAATTTACTGACTTATTCTTCATCACCAATTGCATGTTGGTGGGTGTGGGGTCTCTTAAACCTAACTTTTTATATATAGCGAGCGGCATCAAATTGATGCTATCGCCCAAGTTGCACAAAGATTTAGCAAAGTCAAGAGGCCCAATAGTATATGTGATAGTAAATGCTCCAAAATCTGCCTTTATCTGAACTAGAGACCTCGTGGAAATAGTACCATAATAGTACATGTGATGAGGTCTTTCAGGAACATTACGTACCTGGGCATTTTCTTTTATCCCTCCACCAGAGGTAGATTAATCGTCAGCTTTTTCAGCATAGACATAAATTTGGTAAACTTTATGTCATCGTCTTTCTTCTTCAACCGATAAGGAAATGAAGGAGGTGGCTTTGGAATAGTGGTGACTACCACTTTCACCTCTTTTACCTTATTCTTCTCCAACTCATCAACCTGCTGACTGTTGGATGATGTGTCATCAATAACCTTATCAAATTTCCTAGATTCCACTAGACGATAAAGCTTTGCTTGTTCAATATCATCGGTTATAATATCAACCGCAAGCTTACCCACAGAAGGGCTTTCCAATACCTTACTACTTCTAGTAGTGATAGCCATGAAAGATCCATTATTTTGCAGGTTCTGAATGGTGTCACTTCGTAATGTTCTAGTCTTCTTCTAATTCAAAGCTGTCGAGAGCTGGTTTATTTATTTCTCCAAGTACTTGATAGAGGTAGAGTGCGAACTCACCAACTGCTTCATAGAATATTAATCGCTCTTCATGTTAGTTACTCTAGAGTTGGTAACTTTAGCTCTCTTTAATAATTTCTCCATCATGTCCTGCATGGACATTTGCCAGAGAAAGTTGAAACATTATCTCTATTTCTAGTAGGCAAAAATAGTCCACTTCTATCATTCTTACCTTTCCAATTTTCTTGCTCCCTATTCTCATAACCATCCTTTTTTTTGTAGTTCTGACCTTGATTTCCTTAGCTATTGCCTCGACAACTCCCCTGATTATTCAAATAGTTAGCCTCTTCTTCCAAATAAAAATTATGTCCACCTTTAGCTACAACAACCTTCACTTTTTTAGTTTTTACTGATAATAGATGCTTGGTCAACAGATATATCAACATCTTCAAGTGTGCCATATCTTTATCATGTTCTTCCTCTTTCTTACATTGGTCTAAAATTAGGATAACAGTCATAGTACGGCTTCCTACCACAGAATCCCTAGTAGTCTAAGTTCTACTTTTTTTGGATATCTGATCAAGCATCTCCAAGGCCTCTTAAAAAGTGAGATCCACAAATGATCCCCCAGCAGAATTATCAATAACTCACTTCGTAATAGAGTTCAAAGCCCGATAAAGAGTCTCCATCAGATGAATATCTGTTATATTATGGTTCGGACACTCCATCAGATTTTTTTTAAACCTATCCCATGTATCATGAAAGGCTTCAGTTCGGAGCTGCCTAGTGTTCTTGATATCGTCCCTCAATTGTACCCTTATAGAAGGTGGAAATAACCTTTCTTGGAAAGCCTCTTTCAATTGCCTCCAGTTGGTTATTGAATCGAGCATCAGCTTTGTAAGCCACAATGTTGCCTCTCTAGACATAGATAATGGAAATAAATGTAGGTGGATGGCATTATTTCCCACTCCCAATTTAACAAGGACTTGCAAATAGTGACAAAATTCACTAAATGCATATTGGGATCATTTCCAGAGAGTTCACCAAACAACCCCTTCAGGTGAAAGAGTTGGATCATTGTACTGGTAATATTAACCTTTGCTCCTAGTGCTAGAAGGGGAGGAATGATAGCTCAAGTGGAACCAACTCCGTCCATTCCATCTTTATTATTATTAGGATAAAACTGAACAGCTTGACCATCAGGTCTCACCCTGAAAGGGTGGTTTCTATTCATATTTTTTTCCCTGGTGCATCAATATTCTCTGCATGCCTTTGATTAGAAGGTTATAACAAGACATCCTCCCTCAAATCATCATCATCAGGGTTGGGATGACGTGTCTGCTAGCCAACATTCTACTGATTTAGTTGAGCTTTAGCTAATACAGCAAGTCTTTCAACATCTTGGGGTTCTGTCATTCTGCCAATAAGTTGTGGTTCTGGATGTATTGGTAATAATGGTGAACCCAATCTTTGTGTCCTTGGAATACACAACAACTCTCCTACACATACAAAAATAACAAAAGTAAAATTTGGAAAACTTGACCAAAGGTCAATTAACAAACACAAACTTACTTGACAACCATATTCCCAAGCAACAATGCCAAAATTTGATATGCCCAAATTAGAACTCTCTTACGAGAGAGCAAGTGGTAGCTGTCAAATATAGAACCCAACTGGGTTGGGTGTCGAATCCTACAGGGAATAACATGTTCACTAAGTATTTTTACTGCTATTAGACTGTTGATCTTAGGCTCCAAAATAAAGGGGGTTTAGAAATGTTAGCGGTGTTCTTTTGCATTGACGTTACACAAAAACCCAGCTACTGAGAGTAAATTTAGATATAATTCCAATGAGAAGAAATTAACTAGAGTTATGCTCACTAAGATGTTCAAACAATTAGGGTTGTGAGTTTGTGTTTGACTTCTATATTATATGTCCAATTGCAAGAATTAATGAATTGTAAAGATTACACATGTGTTTCTCAACCTAATTAGTATTTCACCCTTTACTTCGCTTGAATTTGAAGGATTCATGCATTATTCAATAATACTATTATGAGGGTTTATCATGCTAAGGCATCAACCCGTTAATCCAAAGGGTAAACCTATAAAGCTTATGTAAATCACATTTTTTCCCAACACCCACTTTTTTTGTGGAGTTCATGGGCTCACTTCTCAAGTTTCCAGCCAAGAGATGTCATTAAAATGAAGAAAGGTTCAAGTAATTTTGATAGATGTAAGAAAACAAACCCATTCATAACCTAAAAATAGTTCTCTATATCAAGGCTCCCATACCTTAGTTATGGGAGTTTAGTTACTCATCCCTAAGTCAGAAATCAAAGTTATATTGATGTTCATAAATAACTTTAGAAGAGTACTTATAGATGTCACAATACTATTATTCTCGATCTTTTATGAAAAATATGAAAACTAATAATCATGTCTTAATCTCTAGATTAAACCTCAATGAAAAGTAGTACAAAGCTCTTAATAGAAAAGAAAGTATGAAACTGAAGACAATAGATGAGGAATAAATCCTAATACTTGGTATTTATATGATTTCAAAACTGGGTTTTTAAAATTCAAACTCAGATTCTTCGCATTTTGGTCGATGGGGCAAGCGATGGTCCATTACAGATCTGATGGCTCATTGTTTGCATCATCGCAGGTGTCCAATGACTCTATATTCTTCTTTTGGGTGACGGGTCAAGAGATGTCCATCATAAATCCGACGTTCCATCTCCTGCATCATCGCATGGTGTCCAGTGACTCTATGTTCGATATTTGGGTGATCGGAGTGCGATGGCCCATCGCAAGGTCGACGATTCATTGCCTGTATCATCACAAGACTTTTGATAATGATTCCTCCTGTTTTATGGTGATGGTTCACACTGAAGGTTCATCGCAGGGTCGATGGTCCATCCCATGGATCGTCATAGGCTGTCCAGATTTTATGCCTTGTTTTTTTATATATGATTTAGATCGACGAATCGACGTAAGGTCGACGGTCTATCGCCGGACCCGTCGCTAATCAATTTGCCTTTTTTTCTCAAATTATTCAAGTTATCCTTCACACTCAGTCGTTCCACTAAAAACACTAAAATACCATGTTAAATACAACCACGGTTCCTTGAAAACACACAATTATCCTAAGGAAAAGGCCTAAAATATTCCATTAAAAGCTGAAACATCAGTGAACTTTGGTGACAGCCAATAGTGTAATTGCACTATATATTGTTCCAATCAAAACATCTTAATATAGCACCAGATAGTGTAATTAGAGCATACACGTTGAGATTGCAACAATAGAGGAATAGGAAGGGGTATAAAATGACCCCTTAGGCTGGGATTTTGCTCACTTTCCATCTCCCTCTTAAGAGCAAAAACCCTAAGGAGTGTGATAATAGTAAATTGAGTCTCGAGGTCACTTGGGAGCATTATTAACATATAATTTTACAAATATCTTTATATTTAAGGTAAACATCTTTCAAATTCATGCTTGAATTTCTTGAATTTTTTATCGAAGCCCCAAATCCTTTAGGGCTTGATTTTAAACCAAAAGTTTCTTAGTTTTCACTAATTTTTGAAATTTTTGATTCCATGATCTTGATTTAATAGTGGGTTCGTCTCAGAAACTTGAGTTTTCATGTGTGGGACCCACTTAGGGTTTTTGGCATAATTTTTGAACTCGAAGCACAGTGGTGCAATATGGGTGTCAATATTATTGTATTGATGGCTAGAATGTATTTTTGATTGCATGGCATCTTGAAGAGGCTTCTTGGAAGGGAAAAGCAAAGGTTTAGCGGTTCGTGATATTTCTTCACCATTAAGGTAGGCTAGTTTTAACCCTTATTAGATTGAGAGTTGTCATAGTATTCTTATGATATTATGTTGGCTTTGGGATAGGTTTTAGATGTTGGATTGATGAAATAAATAACTTGAGTTTATTTGGATTATTTAGGCTTAAGTGGAATATTAGAGTTGAAATACTTACATTGTTTCCTTGAACCTTAGTGCATTAGACTTTATTACTTATGTTTAGCATGAGAACACTTGGGCTTGCTTTAAAATTAAGTAAAATACTCTAGTTAATCATGCTTAGGTTGAAGTGGCCTTAGATGATCACACTAAAGGAAGGTTTCCTTTGTTGTGATATTGACTAAGTGGTTGTGTCAGAGAAGTACCTTTACCTCAGGAATAATCATGGCTTGTTATACTTCTAAGAGTATATTTAGATACCTTAGCCTAGACCAGGGAAGAAACTGACTTAGTATATGTTTCAGGGATTTAGAAGAGAGCTCTTTGGCCTATCATAAGTCAAGATTAATTTTAGTTATCTTGAACCATTTGTACGCTTGTTCTATGCTTAGAGAACTCCCTTGTTAGAAATATTAAGGAATCTTCATACTTGTTGGTTATGATTAACGATGTTAAAAGTAATGCCTAGCATTTATGCCATATGTATGACGTATTGGTTAAGCTTACAATGAGCTATTGATTATAATATTGATTTTGCTACTGGCTGGGTTACCGATTATATTATTGAAAAATCCTTTGGTTATTATATTGTCGAAGCCATAAATTATGTTACGGACCTTGCTATAAATAAACTTGACTATGCCAGGGATTTTGCTAATGCCTAAGTTCTTGATAAGCAACCTCTAAATATAATTGTAAACTATCCTTTATGCTTATGATACACTCTTGAATATGCTATTAAGGAGCCATTGGGTAAGATATGTCTTATGTTTATGATCTTATTATGAAATCATAATAGAAACCGTCCTAAGTGTTGATGTTAGCATTTGTGCCATAAATTATGTTATAAGTCTTGCTTAGTGATTATATTGGAAATTTATATACTTCATTATGTTAAAACCATGATACTTTAATACATGAAAGGTTATGCTATTGAATTTACAACAAATTATCATTAGGATAATATATTCATGCCCGATAAGGCCAAAATATATTACGATGATATATTATTGCCCAACAAGTCTAGGGGATATTATACTGATATGATGATGCACAAAAATGATGGAGCATTTTATGATGATATATTTATGATGGCAGGGCTTGAGGATGTTATGATGATATGATGATGTCCGGCGAGGCCAAAGGACATTGTGATGATATTGATACTTGGAAAGGACATATGATGGTTATATTGATGTGCCTATATTTAATCTACCATTTCAAGTCTACAATGCCCTGTGTATGGAAATTACATATTTATATATTTATAAGTAATTTGGTCATGTTATTGATAATTGAGATATCAGTTTTAAATCACAAGTGTTAAATGACTACAAAATAGTACAGTTGATGATACCTGGTTTATATTGTTAAGTAATGACGTTATTTAATAACTGATAATAGTTGATGGATGATGGTATTTAACTAATATGGTGATGTCTAGAGATAAAGGATGTGTATTTGGTAGAATGGATGATAGTGGATTCACATATACATTCCATGGTGTAAATTAGCATGAAATAAGGTAGATAGTCGCCTAAGTGATGACAAGTAACTTTGCAATCTAGTTTATAAGAAATTGCTAGCGAATTAATAGTGGCTAAATAATTAGTAATGATTAAGTAGTTAATGATGGTATTAGTATGGAATAGGGATACATGGTCAATGTTTGTGATTAATAAAAGTTCAATAAAATGAGCGATTGATGATAATTGTGGGAACACAGTTGAGTAAACATGAGGTTTGGATATGTTTTTTGTTAAATCCATTTATGCTTCTCTTTGGTGTACCCTTCAGTAGTATGGGATGTTGTGATGAATTCTTTACTTTAGGCACCAGTTGGCGTATGAGAGCAAACATTGTACTAGTGCTTGCTTTTGTTAATTGTTTATGATGGGTTATGATTCTAAATTATTTATTTCTTATTCATATTGATATTGGCATGTGTTGATACCTTATGTTATACTATTATTTTGGTTTAGTTGGACATTACATATAGTAATGATTGAGATGATTCAGGTTTGATTTTGTACGTTTACTTAGTTTTGATTATCTAACATTATATCATCGTTATATCATGGCTTAGCTTAGTCGACCGATGATGCCTACTGAGCACCCATTATTTTGGTGCTCATAATATACTTATGTACCATTTTTGTGTAGATCCGAATACTAGCTAGCGTCGTTGACCATTGCTCGTGCATGGTTGATATTTCCAAGATAGGATGATCTCTTAGTGTTTCAATTCACCCATTTCCTTCTATCTTATTATTGTTCACTCTTTTGTATCGAGATAGATGTATTGGCTTTATTCTAAGTCCTTTAGGTTATATTATTGAAATTAGATGATTTTGTACTGACTCTACCAGGTCATCGGATTTGTATCACGTGTTGTCTATGTTTTCTAGTTTGAACACTTATCTATTTTGCATGTCATGTTCTTGAAATTTTGCCTATATTGGGCATTTCCTACTGAATTAACCCACTGTCTTAGCTCTGGGTTATGGTTTGGCTTACCTACTGGCGGGATTTAATAGGTGCCTTTATGATGCATAAATCGGGTCATGACTCTTATAATAACTGCTAGTCTAAAACAATGATCACCAGAAGGCTTAGGATTTTAGAGCACTAGCCGATGAATAGGAATTAGAACTTCCCCGATTTTTCTTGTTGGTTTACTATCTATCATCTCTCCACTATTCTATTTTTTGTACCCTACTTTGATTACCTAATCATCTTGTTCTTCCTCGCTCTTATCTCTACTTGCTTCTTTTTTCATCCTCAACCTATTATATATAAACCACTAGCCTAAAGATGTTCATCTCATTCTTCAACATTGTTGTCTTGCATTCTAATACTATCTAACGAGACAACCCAATAGCAAACTTCCTCATTCAGTATCTTATGCTCTACACTAGTTCATGAGCATACAGAGATAAGTAATGGAACTTCAAAGACTACTCCTTAACAGTCATGTTAACTTTTTTCAAGTTCACAAACTCCTCCGTCTTAGTTTTCCTAAACTCATAAGGAAAGAAATGATTAATAAAACCACCTAAAAACTCATCCCATATCACTCTCTCAACATCATCACCCCTCAACGATTTCTAATCCTCATCTACTGATAAAAAATATCTTTAAACTAATACCCAATAAACTCTACACCTTCAGAAATCATAGAGTGCATCACCCTATATGTATTTTCCATCTCGTCAATGAAACCTTAAGATACTCATCAACCTTAGGGCCTATAAAAGTTAGGGGATTCAACCATATGAACTATCCAACCCGAGTGACCTTTGATGAAACAATAACAGAACTAATAAGATTAGACTTGAGAGATTGTGAGGCCACCAGTTTAGAAAGCATATGAATAGACTGGAAAATCACTGCATTAGAGATATATTCCTGGCGCTTATGGTCATGAGTATCAGCAATCGATGAAAACCGAGGAGGACTAGTAGGGACTAGTGAAACTCCACATGGGGAGGCACAATTGGGAGCAGAAACCCTAGATAGGGTATACAGTCCATAAACAGGGTGAGTTCCCTCCTCATTTTTCTCAAGAAGGACAGAGGTTCCAGTAGAGTTTTTATGAAAGTCAAAACTTCATGGAGTTATGATAAAAAATGTGAGTAAGCTTGGAGTTAGAGAAGTTTAAGACAACTAGACTCTATAACCCAAAATAGAACACAAGAAAATAGAACATTCTAAAATGCCTTGTAGCCTCCCCTTTATAAGTGGGGCATGCTACATACCCATAAAAACAACTCTACTCAGCACGTCATTGTGGACACTTATAAACCCTAAATCGTACTCTAATGCTAATCTTGTCATGACTCAAACTAGGACCTAGTTGTGATGGGTATCTCAAGCCTATTTTGGGCCAGAGTTTACCCTCTTAGCTTAACCACCTATGAAAAAAAAGATAATAGTGGAAGAAAATGAAAAAATAATAAGGATGGTGGTTCTAAGAATACAAAACAAATAACTGATCCATACTTTCCCAAAAAAAATCTAGTAAAACTAGAATTCTAAGTTAGGCTGGGATATTTCCCCGACCAAGACAGGGGAAATCTTCAATTCCCAAAATATAAAAATAAACTTAATTAAATAACAATACTTTTCAAAATATGGAAGATCACCATTTCAGGGAAACTTAATAGACAACTATACCACCTAACGTTACACTAGGGTAGCATAAAAGTCTTTGGACCCTACATCATGAAATAATGATAAACCATGATTCTAGGAAGTTGAAGGTGCATGAGAAGAATTATCCTACTCATGGTTTTGAGCTATCAGCAATGGTGTTTTCATTAAAAATCTGGTTGTACTATTTTTATAGGGTGCATTTCGATATCTTTTCCTATCACAAGAGTTTTCAGTATGTGTTCACTTAGAAAGAGTTTAACCTCAAGAAAAGGAGATGGCTTGAGATTCTCATAAACTATGACATGAGATGTTTCTACCATCTAGGTAAAGATAATGTAGTTGCGGATTTACTTAGTAGGTTATCCATGGTGAGTCTTACTTATGTGGATACGGAGAATTGGGAGTTGGTGAAGGATATTCACCATTTGTCTAACCTTAGAGTTTGACTCTAAGATTTGAGAATGGTGGGGTGTTTATTTAGAAGGTAGTACAGTTGTCTCTTGGTGCTAAAATTAAGGAGAAACAAATGTTTGATCCTGTCTTATTAAGGAACAAGGGTGATATAGGTGGGCAAAAGGTGATGATATTTGAGATTTGAGGTGATGGTACCTTTTGGTACCAAGAAATGCTATGTGTTCCCGACTTTGATAGTTCATAAGAAAGAATATCGGTAAAGGTGCATGAATCACTTTATGTTCTTCATCCCGATTCAACAAAAATGCATCATGATCTTAAGGAGATATATTGGTGGAATGGTATGAAAAATAATGTGGCTGATTTTGTAGCCAAATGTATGGTGTGTCAACTTGTGAAAGTTGAGCACCTCAGTCCCAAAGGATTTTATCAAGAAATTGAATTGCCAAAAATGAAATAGGAAGTAACCAACATAGATTTCATTACCAGTCTCCCATAGTTTCAAAATTAATATGATTCAGTTTGGGTCATCATGGATAGGATGACAAAATCAGCTCACTTTTTGCCAGTGAGGACTAACTTTTTGGCTTAGGATTATGCGAGGTTGTATCTTTATAAGATTATGAAGCTGCATGGGGTACCTATTTCGATTATATCTAATTGTTGTTAGTAATTTTTATCTCAGTTTTGGCAATCATTTTAGAAAGAGTTAGGGATAAAGGTAAGTTTAAGTACTTCTTTCCACCCACAGATACATAGGACAATAGAAAAGACTATTCAGATATTCGAGGTTATGCTTCGTGGATGCATGATTGACTATGTTCATATTGGGTTAAGTATCTACCTCTTGTAGAGTTTGATAATAGCTACAATTCTAGCATTTGTATCTTCTTTGTTGGCATTAAATGATAGGAGGTATCGAGCTTGGCGAGGAAAGATATGGTTGGCCTGAACTTAGTGTACCAGATAAGGGTCTATATAGTGTTAGGGTCTTAGGGGAGGTCTAGGGTATAAGATAAGGGTACCACTCGTACCATTTGATACAGATTAGGGAGGTGGTCGTACCCTTCTGTGGGAGATTTATATAGTTTATGTTGAGGGCAATCTAGATATTTCCCCCTTAACCGCTTATGGGGTCATGACTTATAACACTCTTGGGATATCATTTACCCTATTATTCTAATCATAAACACTGAGAAACTCTCACAAATTCTCTCAAGGCTCTTGGAACAAGGAAGGCTAGGGTTTGTTCAATAAGGTTAATTTAGGGCTTCCATAGGTGGTTTCTCTCCATCATATTCATAATGTAAGGCGTGTTACTCCTTCCTCACTATTAGTTCCAACTAAAGGTATGTCTTATGTATGATTTTTATGGCATAATTTAGGTATGGTTTTGTGTTTTGAATACATGTTAGGGATTTTGGTTATAAATGGTTTGGTCATGGTTTTCCCATGTTTTAATTATGGATTTTATATTTTATAGTGATTGGTACATGTTATTGCATGGGACTGATGAATTGGTACTTGGTTTTGGTTTGGAAAACTATATGCCCTCAACATGTTCAATAAAATTCCTATGAGAATGTTTTTACTATATTGTTAAACATTTAAAACTTTGCATGATATAAAGTTTTAATGGAACCCCAACTAGGTTTGATGGTCTATAATGGTTAAATGGAAAGGTCTTGGGGGACATGGTTATGGATTAATTAAGTACACGTAGGAGGTACACGGCAATCTGCCAAGCAAACTTATTAATGATCTTCTTAAGGGGTATATGGAAATCCCTCAAGCAACTTAATAATGTAATCTATGGGTACATGGGAATCCTATATTTAAAAAGGATGGATAAGGACATTGCATTCAAGCTATGGTCAGTATGCTGATACCGCTACTTATAAACTATGTTAATAATAAATGGAATTTGAAGTTTGGTTTTGTGCTAATGGTTTTAATTGGGCAATAATGGCGTGGTGTGATAGCTAACCGTGAAGGTGGGAGCCCGATCGACGGACACTGGAAACTCATATTTTTCGACATGTGGATTTCTTATGGCAACCATATATGATTCTAAATGGGTAAACTAGAATCCCCTAAGTTACTCTTGTATATATGTATTATGGAGAGTGATGGGTACACGAGAATCCCCTACTCCTATGGTATCTCCTATTTTTGTGGCTACATGCATTGGGGCCTGTTCAGGGGGTAACATTGTACCCATATAGCTGTGGGTTAATCTATGATGATTAAGCTGCACATACCCAGGTTAATGGTTTTAAGGCATGCTAAACCCGGTTCTCTATCCCAACATGGATATATATATGTATAGTTGTGTATGCGTAGGGTTGTTAACTTTGCTTTGAAGGTTTGCATTATTTTATACTTATCCTGAGTGCATGCTAGCATTCACTGGATAACCTATATTCGGGTGTTGTATCCCCACACGATACTTTCCTTCCAGCTCAGTGATCGGATTCAGGATCAACTTGTGTTGGATTGAAGTGGTGAGCTTCCATATTCCATAAGGATCCATTCATGTCATCGATGTCTTTACATATTTTGGTCATTTTATAGACTATGGTTTTGGCTACGGTTTGGAGCATTTCCCGATCGGATATTGTTTTATATTCGGTTTGATGCTTTGAGGGACTACTATTGTTGGTATGGGTGGTGTCACCAATGAAGTCATTCTTGGCATTGGTATTGGTATTGGTATTAGGGTCGACATTGGTCGTCTATATTTGACTTATTATTGTTCCATTTTGTTTTGGATTATATATATAAACATATTGGGTTATTGTCTTTCTTTTGTTGTTTATTGGACAAATTGACTTTGTTGGGTTGGCTTATCAAACAAACCTATCCAAAGTTAGTATATTTACGAATACACTATTGTTATATGTTCAGAATTCATCTGACTTAGGGTATGTGTTTGGAGGTTGGGTTGGGTATTGGGGGTGGTCCCTGGTCCAGGTTGGACTTGGATGCCCACTACAAGAAGGACTCTGTTCGGGTTGTGTCACTAGCATAGTTAATAGCTCATTCGTTGGCTCAATCAATAGAATATTTATGGCTTAGTCAATATTATAATTACTGGCTTATTCAATAGTATATTTTGTAATCAAATCAATAGTATATTCAATAAGTTATCATAAGCTTAACCAATAATTCATTCATAGAATAATCGTTAAGCATTACTTTCTCCGTCACCCATCATAACCATTAAGTACCAAGGCATCACAATATCACCACAATAAGTATTTCCTAGCTATACATAAGTGTATAAAAGGGCTACAATAACTATTACAAATCCTGACCTAATGTGGGTTGAAGAACCCACTTCTAAATCCCCGAAATCATTATCAAGTAATATCTACCCCAGACTATGATAAGGTATCTAAATCCACTATTAGATGTTGAACAAGCCATAACTAGTCCTACATTAGCAATTCCTGCTAATAGAGAGCAACTAAGTCAATTCTACATAAGGTAATAGAAGCTAGGGTAAGTCTCACCTTAACCCAAGTGACTAAGACATTCTCCTCGGTGGTTGAGTAACTAAAACCTTTCCATCCTAAAAAAGACCCACATGATCAACTTCACCTAAGATGTGACTAATTAGGCTAATTAGGTACAAAATAGTATACAAAATAGCCTAAACAATGCAACTAACAAAAGTATCATAATTTATCACACCAGCACCTAAATCTCATTTTGAATCTAACACAATATCGTAATCATACTATGAAGTAGATCAATCTAAAAAGAGGTAAAACCTAGCCTATCTGGGCACCGAAGAAAGCTCGAAAGATCCGTTAAATCACTATTTTGCCTTTCTAAGAAGCTTTCGCAAGATGCCAAGCCATCAAAGCCACATTCTACTCATCGATACTATAATAATGACATCGATATTACATGATTAAATTTGAGTCCAATAATCACCCAAAATTCGATATGGGTCCCACTTACAGAAAAATAAATTTTCAAAACCAATCCAATATTTCCTTAGGCTGAAAGGTCATGGGTCCGAGCTAATTTGGGGCTAAAATAAAGCCTCCAAATTTTTGGGACTTTTACAAGAAATGGAAAATTCTACTATGAAAAGGGTGAAATCTTACCACAAATCAAAGGGGAATCATGAAAATAAATGTTAGCTAAGCTCCCAAATCACCCACAAGCCTCAAATCCAAGCTATCTTCCTATTTAGGATTTTAGTCTCAAAAGAATGGATGAATGAATAGAAAAAAGGTGTTATAATGATTTATTTATATCCATACCAGCTCCTCGAGTGACGCTATTACGACATGAGTCTCGTGATCAAGATATTAGGCAACAGGGGTAGAAATTGAATTCACGACATACCCCTATTGTGATTGTGGCACTGGTGGATTTCCCAAGGAGTCATGTACGTGACATAACATATTGCGATCACAATAGGATATGTCATGATCATGACACTTAGTGGTTATACCAGATCAGTATCCCAATCCATCGCCCCCGTTGTAGGTGCAACCATTACAGCTGAGATTTGAAATTTTTCAAATTGTCTGCCAAGTACTTTGGATTCATCAAAAATCCCGTATACACAAATGAACTACGTAACCACACCAAAATCAATGTTCCAGACTCAATGACGTAGTTGAAATTTTCATCTGAGGATTTTTCTATGAAATGTGGGTCCCACACCCAATTTTAAATTTCTTTTTCGACCAATAGGCCGAAATAAGCCTTACTTCCTCAAACCCAAACCAAGAGACTTCCCAGAATAAAATTAATATTTAGGAGTTGTTGGAATAGTCAAAATTTGCATTCGAGGTTGTTTAATAGAAGTTTTCAACCAGTGGCCATTTGAAACCACTGAAGACTTGAAAATAAGGTCGTGATGTGTTTTATGTGTGATGATAATTGTTTTTTCATATTTCTTGTTACAATGAATGTTCAAGGAAATTTAATAATAGTTTTATATCTTAGGTTATCTCATGCAAGAAACTAATCTTATTGGTTTTTAGAAGTATTGTTTTTCTTATCATTTTAATTAATGTTTGGGAACTGTCGTTATTATGGGATGTACACATATTTTGACATCACGAGAATGGTTGAAATAATATTGGAAGACATTTAAGGTTTGAGATTAAGTACATAGACAAGAGCTCATCTTATAATGACCCACAAGGTCATTTTCTCTATTTTTGTGTGTTTAGTTATTTTGTGTTTTCCCATTGAGGCTACGGGTCATTTATGACTTACCAAATCGACAATTTCGTTCTTGGGTAGTTCATTTGGATTTTAAGACCATTTTCCTATTTTGGAGCTTTTAAAGCTATGAAATTGGTCTTGGGCCAAAATTTCCAATGATTATAATAGTGTTTTTAGTGTAGAATAGTAATTTTGGGTTTGGGGAACCCTTGTTTTTGGTCTCATGACTTTCGAACTCATTTTGTGATATTGGGTGGGATTTCATAAAAATAGAATCTTGGGTATGGGACCTACTTTTTATTGAAACAACTTTGGATGGATATTGTAAAGGTTCTGTTGATTCTGGAATGTCGAATTTGGTAGGGTAGCATAGTTCACTTTAATGCACAGGATTTTAAATGAATCTCAAGCACCCGATAAAAGTCCAATTGGACTTAGTGATATTTTTGGTGCCTAAGTAGCTGGTGCATCCGCTTTAGTAGTCTAGAGAATTTTTAGAAGTATCCACTTTAGCAAATTAAAACCACTTTAGTGCTATTTGGCCTGATAAGAATGGGTCAAGCAACCATTTTGCCATTTTTGCACTCAACGCTTTGGTAGTCATTAGACCACTTTAAAGTCCATCACTTGTATTATAAATATTCTATTTCCTATAATTTCTAGTTTTAAATTATTAGTGTAAACCTCCATTTGAGAGAATTGGGATTTTGTAAATCATGGATTTCATCCCATTGAGCTAAGGTTTATTGCGTTATCATTCCTTGATCCTTTTCTGTCTATTTCCTTCCCTAATTTCATCCCAAAATCCATTAATTTTTGGTTCTCGCTCTAGAATTCCTTAAATTTTGGGGATGTTTTAGTAACCAACAAAGGGCTTTCAGACTTCAGACCATTAAGTGCATTTGTTTTTATGAAGATTTTAGCTCTTAATTGTTCTGAATAGAGAACAAGTATTTCTACCAACCACCATTGACAACCACTACCACACCTACTAGCTTTATTATTTTAATTATATTTAATACTACCATCGCCGTCAACACCACCACCATCATCAACCACTACATCCCTACTATTGACAAACTCATTTATCACAACTAGCATCACCTCTAACTACCACAATCAAACAAATATAAATATACCAATAAAAAACATAAATATATTTTTTTTCAATCAAATAATAATTTTGTTGTATTAAATTACATGTTTTTTTGATATATAATTATTTTTTATTTGAATTGTCTTTTTTATTTTATTGTATATATAAATAAATTTTTTTGTACATTCATATGTTGAAAAACAAACAGTCTTAATCATTCAATTTTTAGATCTAGCGACAACATCTTAATCATTCAGACGTGCAGTCAGATTCAGATGTCTGAATATTAAAAAAAACAAGTGCAGCCTAAGACATCATTTGTGCTTAATTTTTGAGTATCCATTCTTTGTCCCTCTAGCAACCTTGTGATGTATTCAATTTTGGAATTTCGTAAGCAGGCCCCATAAACCTATTATTGAATTTATTTTAGGATTCAAAATTATATACCAATATGGATCTTGTTTACTTATATTAACATGTAGATTATGATTTTAATAGTATGATGTTATTTAGAGATCGTGCAGCGGCGACGAGCAGTTAACGAAAGGTTTGAGACTTCTATTAGGCTATGAGGTGCTCTTCAATCTACCTTTCTCAATAAGATTTTGTATTGCATGGATTTAATGCTTGGTGGGGATTATAGGGTAGGTTTATGTCACGACCCAACCCCAGGCCCAGTCGTGACAGGTATCTTAAGCCTACTGAAAGCCAGATACCACCTCTTTAACCTAATCAACTAGAACACAATATAATAAAATATCATAAGCAACCAAAACAAACATACGGAAGATATATAGATAACTCAATAGGTAATCAATAAACAATAACCATCAATACTTTGTCCACAAAAGCCTCTAAACCAAATACCAAGTTAGGTCGATATATGCTTCCGACTATGGCCATAAAGGTAATCAAAAATATGAAAAGAAACTGATAGGATTTAGCATTGATAAAGAAAGCAATGAAATGTTTGGCCTTTCAGAAGATGAAGGCTTACAACTTCAATGCAACTCGATGGTGTGTTAATTCACCTAACGCTGCACTTGGATAAAAGAGGTGTCTACATACCATACATAATAAAACTATGTAGCGTCCTAGGATGGTTAGGGGGTGAGCGCTAGCATGTAACTCATGGAAGTGATAAAATATTTCCAAGTACAATCCAGTCAAAAAATATATGCACACATCCATATACATATTTATAATATGCTGAGATAGGGAACATGGTTTAGAAAGAGATTTAAAACCATTAACATAGATTGTGTAGATCAAACCATTCGAACGGCGCCCATGGGCTATATGGGTTCAACTTTCCCTATTGAAAGGGTCCCAATGTGTGTTTGCCACACAAACTAGGAAAATTCGAGGAATGAGCTAATCCACTAGGGCTCCAACCATTTAAATATATATATATATACATATAATTTGTGAAAAAAGCACATGGTCACCTAGAATCCCACGCCGGCAAATCTGGTTTCCAGTATCGATCCCCTTAGGACCTACACCATCCACGGTGAGCTACGCCATCCACGGTGAGCTACATAACCCCCTTGAAGCCTAAATTAAAACCATTTACACATTTTCATCCATTAACCAAGGAGTCATTTAATTAGGAATTTACCATTGGTATCATTATACCAAATAAAGTTAAGCTTGTAAGCCAGTTCTATTATGCCATTCCCAACCAATTGGCCAAATAAACTCCAAGTTTCAATTTAGAAACCAATCCACGGTGGCCAAGGCCGACCAAAAACCATTTGAAGTTCCATTAACCTTTTATGGAATAACAGGTTCCAAAAGTGAGCTTAATTAGGCATGTAGCCATGTGTCGATATCTATTAGAAAAGTTGGGTTGAGGGTAAAGCCAATTCCAAATCATTAAGCCATAAACTTTGGGGAAAAACCCGTGTTCTCCATTCTAATTACCATACCCATGAATTTATTAAGTTAAAAAGGCACAAGGTAAAGCATGAATTACAAGTTGAAAACCACGGGTAAACAATCCTAGTAATAACCATTCAAATCCCTTAACCCACATTAAAAATCCAACAAGTAAAGCCACATGGATAACAATTAAATACATGCCTTTATATAAAATCAATTTTAAGGAAGAGATACATGGTTGAAGATACAAAGAATTTCAGAGAAACGACCACTAATAGTAGACTAGATAATCAAGTACTTGAAACCTAGTTTTTCATGACTTGTGTTTGAGAGGAGAGAGTTGTGTTTAGATTTTGATAAAAAGATACTAATAGGGATAAATGAGTGTTTAAGTCTTTGGAGTAGTGTTAAGTAATGAAAAGACCACTATTCCCTTATTTAAAAATAAACTGGAAATATAGCGCCCAGTCACTATGGGTCAGGTAACGACTCGTGGTCAATGGTTACTAGTCGTCACCATGGCTCGTAGCCTAGATAGAAACTCAAGGCCACCATGCTAGAATGGTCACGAGTCCTACCCTACGACTCGTGACCTCACTCTAAGATTCTTGAGGGCCTATTCATGATTCTAATAGGAACCTTAGGCAACCTTACTGGTCTGACAACAAAAGGGGCACTACGAGTCATCACCTGAGTTGTTACCTGGGTAGTGACGTAAAATTTAAGAAATATTTCAGCGTCCAAAACATTGGGTATTGCATTACCTTGTCCCCTCCCCCAGGATCATTCATCCCCAAATGAGGAGTCAAGCCACCCATTAGCACAGTTATAAGAAAGAATGCAGACAACCCAAATGAAACATTCAAAAGGCCATAAGAAATAGAATTAAATTTGAACCTCAAATATTTTCATACAATGCGGGGAAATATGAACAGATACTTGGACTTCATGTCCTCTTCAACTTCCCAACTAGCTTTTTCCACCTTTTGATTCCTCTAACGAACTTTTACCGAAGCGATATCAATAGTTCTCAACCTATGAACTTTTCTAATTTCTTCACCGGGACTTTCTCACATACCAACATCCTCCATAGGGGTAAGCAAAGAAGGATCACCTACACACTTCTTCAACTTTGACACATGGAAATCTAGATATATAGAACCCAAACTCAAGGCAAATCAAACTTATAAGCGACATTACAAACTCTACTAAAAATATGATATGGACCAACATAAACGGTGTTGAGCTTTCACTCTCTTCCAAACCACATAACTCCCTTTATATGAGAGACTTTAAAGAACACCTAATCATCTACTTCAAACTCTTACTCCCTTTATCTTATATCCTGATAAGACTTTTGGCAACTTTGAGTAGTCTTAAGACTTTCTATAATCACTTTCACTTTCTCTATGGCCTGATGAACCAAGTCAGGAACAAACAGCCTAGTCTCAACAACCTCAAACCACCCAATAGGAGACCTATACCTCCTACTATATAAATCCTCAAACGGAGCCATCTAAATACTCAAATGGTAACTATTGTTATATGCAAAGTCAATTTGAAGAAAGTGATCATCCCAACTACCATCAAAATCAATCACATAAGCCCTTAGCATATCCTTCAAACTTTGAATAGTATATTCGGCTTATCAATCCATTTGAGGGTGGAAAGCGGCAATAAGGTTCACCTTAGTCCTTAAAAAGATTTAAAACAAATACCAATGGTGAGAAGAGAATTATGTACCTCGATCTAAAATAATGGACACTAGTGCTCCATGCAACTTGACGATCTCCTGATAAATAACTTGGCATAACTCTCACTTGAGTAGTTAGTCCTCAAAGGCAAAAAGTGAGAAAACTTAGTCATCCTATCCACGAAGACCGAAATTGAATCATAATAATTCTGAGACCGGGGAACACCCAAGATGCAATTCTTCTTGATCATCTCCCACTTTTTCATATACAACTCTATCGTTTGAGACATCCTCCAGGCTTCAAGTGCTTAACCTTCACCTGCTGATAGACCATGCACTTGGCCACAAAATTTGCCATATCCTTCTTCATATTGATTCACAAATAGATCTCTTACGGTTATGGTACATCATTGTCAAACCCGGATGAACCAAATACAAAGACTTGTGAGCCTCATTAAAAATCCTTTCCCGTAGCCCATCAATATCAGGAATGTACAATCTACCTTTGTAATTTAAGATACCATCTCACCCATTATCCAATGCCATGAACTTTTATTGACCCACATCTTCCTTAATATACATCAGAATGGGGTCCAAAGCCTACTTCTCCTTCACCTCATCACCAAGAGAATAGTTAACCATTTCTTGAACAATTACCCTCCCTAACTCAAAGTCCAAAAGATGAACTCTCAAGTTAGCCAACCATTGAAAATCCTTCACTAATCCTTGCTTCTCCTCTTCCACATAAGATAAACTCCCTATGGATAACCTTCTAAGAGAATTAACAATCACATTAGCTGAACCTGGATAGCGGTGTAGACTCATAGCATAGTCTTTGAGCAATAAAAGCCTTTGGCTCTACCTAAGATTCAATGCCTTCGAAGTAAACACATACTGTAATCTTTTATGGTCTAAATAGATATCTACATACACCCCATATAAATAATAAAGCCAGATTTTCAACTAAAAAGGCATAACTGCCAACTCTAAATCATGATTCTGAAAATTCCTTTCATGATCCTTAAGTTGTATAAAAGAATAGGCCACAACCTTACGATGATACATTACCATAGAACCGAGTACTACATGGCACATATCAGAGTATAAAATGAAACCCTCACTACCCTCTGGTAGGGTCAAAACCAATGTTGAAGTTAACTTATCCTTCATCTTCTCTAAGCTACCCTCATAAGCATCACTCTTTCTGAGTCTAGTTCATAAATGGAGAAATAATACAATAGAAGATCTTCACAAAACTCCTATAATATCCATCCAAGCCCAAGAATCTCAGTGGGATTCATTGGTCCAATCCATTTCTTAATCGTCACCACTTTCGGTAGATCCACCTTGATCCTTTCATCCAAAATAATATACCTAAAGAAAGTTAAAACATTAAACCTAAACTCACAGTTAGAAAATTTTGCATTAAACCTTTGATGCTTAAGAGCCTACAACATAATTTAGACGTGACTGGAATGATCCTTTTCACTATTAGAATACACCAAGATATTATCAATAGACACTATCAAAAATACATCAAAAAGTTTTTTGAACACCAAGTTCATAAGACCCATAAAAGCATCTAGAGAATTAGTCAACACAAATGGCATAACTAAGAATTCATAATGACCATATTAAGTTTAGAAAGAAGTCTTGGGAACATCAATTTCTTGAACCTTCAATTGATGATAATCCAAATAAAGGTCAATCTTAGAGAAGCATCTAGCACAGTGATGTTGTTTGAAAAGATCATCGATCCTAGGAAAAGGGTACTTATTCTTCACTGTAACCTTATTCAACTAACAATTATCTACACACATCCAAAGAGACAAATCTTTCTTTTATACTAAAAGAACAGTAGCACCTTATGGAGAAACACTATGACAAATAAAGCCCTTATCATGGAGATCCTTTAACTTCCCCTTTTGCTTTTTTAATTTAGCCTGATCTGTTTTATAAGGAGGAATAGAGGTAGGACAGGTATTTAGTAGAATATCAATTCCAAAGTCTATTTCCCTATCATGAGGAATACCAACAAGATCCTCAAGAAATAGTTTAGGAAAGTCATTGACAACAAGGATAGATTGTGAACAGGGCCCCTCAGAACTAGAATTCATAACTTAAACTAGATTATACAAAAACTCCTTAGAGATCAACTTTTGGGATCGAAGATAAATGATAAACCTCCCTTTAGGCACTGAGGAACTTACCTCCCATTCAATTACTAGTTCATTTGGAAATTAGAAACCAACCTTAATGGTTCTATAATCCAGAGAAACATAGAATAAATAGAGCCAATCTATTACCAAGATTATATCAAAATTTACCATATCAAGTTCTACCAAATTACCAATGTCTCCCTATAAAGGATATACACCATACAACCCCTATAGATCCTTATCAAAACTACACAATCACTCACCGATGTGGACACAGAAAAGGGGTTAGAAATACTTTCAGGACCAAAACAAAAATGCATAGCCACATAAGGGGTCACAAAAGAACAGACAGACCCCAGATCAATCAAATAATTCATATCTAAAGAGAGAAGTCATAACATACCAGTAATAACATCAAGACATGGCTTATATTTTTGATGGATAGCTAGGGCATAGAGATATTTCCAGTAAGTACCTATATTAAAAGTACCATACTTTTGTGAAGATGTCAAAAAAGTGGCAATCAGAATTTTATTAGACCTAGTGGATACCTTAACTTTGGGAGAGTCTCACTACATGTGACAAAGCTAACCAAAATTAAAGCACCAATTTCTCCTTTTATCATAATAACCCTAGTGCAGTTGACCGTAAAATCTACAAAGAGGATATGGCAGGTCTAATTAACACCCTATGACTTAAGACCACTACTAGTATGGAAATGATAATCATGAAATGGCTTCTGTTAAAGAGAACTGGCCAAGGAATATGAACCAAAATTTCACCAAGTATTCATCTTACTCTAGTGTCTACTATATCTCCAACTAACTTGTTGACCCCTACCCTAGACTAAATACCTAAACTTGTTATTCTTCTTCTCCCCTGTCTCAACCTAGTTCTTTTAATTCTCTACTCATTGTATATAAACCACAAGTCTGGAGATATCCATGTCACTATTTAAGATTACAACCTTGTATTTTAATACCAAGTCATAAGACAGCCTTGAAGCAAACTTCCTCATCTTAGATCTCTAGCTAAACAACAACTTTGGAGCGTAATGGGATAACTACTAAAATTTTAAGGCATACTTCTTCACCCTTATCTTGCCCTATTTTATATTCATAAAATTTTTAGCCTTAGCTTCCCTAAACTCCTACAGAAATAAACGATCAAGAAAAATATTTAAAAATACATCCTATAAAGATGGCTCCATATCATAACCTCTCAACTGCTCTCACTCCTCATACCACTTATAAAAGACATCCTTTAACTAGTTTGCAGTAAACTCCATAGCCTCAGAATAAGCAATATGCATTACCCTGAATATCTTTTCCATTTCATCAACAAACCTTTGAGGTTCCACCTTAACATTAGATCCTAAAAGGTTGAGGGATTCAACCTCATAAATTGGCAAACCAGAGTGACCTCAAATAAAGGTGCAACAGAACCAATATGATCTGACTAATAAGATTAGGATATCACTAGTAAGCAAATAAATGTATGGATGAAACTTCATATTAGAAATGTTACCTTGTGGTATCAAGGCATATGTATCATTAGTTTGAGAAGCTCGAAGAGGACTAGTAGGAACCAGTAAAACTTCGCATAGGGCAGTATAGTCAAGAGCAAGGACCCTAGACTGATTCTTTACTCTATAAACAAGATGAGTTCTATTCATATAATCCCCAGGTAGAATAGAGGATCCATAGGAGTTTTTGGGAGCATCAGATCCTTACAGAGGCATGATATTAAATTTAGGTAAGCCAGAGATTAGAGAAATTTAAAAACATGAGACTCTGCTGCCTAAAAAAGAACACAAGAAAAGAAAACATTCCTTATTAGTGTGTAGTCTTTTTGATATAAGTGTAGTGTACTACACACCCATAAAACTCAAGAAAGTGATAAAATAATGCAATGTATAATTTAGTCCAAAAATATGTGTACACATCCATATATTTATATATATAAGATATCAGGATATGAAACAAGGTTTAGCATAATATTTAAAACCATTAAACTGAATTGTATAGCTCTAACCATTCTAAGGGTAGCCAGGGGCTATATAGGTTCAACTCTTCCTGCTAAAAGGGTCCCAACATATGTTAGCCGCACAAAGTAGGAAAATCTGTGGAAGGGCCAAATACATAGAGGCTTTAAATATTCAAAAATTTCTATAGAATGTGTTAACTATACACTCGATCACCAAGGCCCCCACACCAATAAATGGGGTTCCCAATATTGATTTCTTCGGGACTTCCACCTTTTATGTCGAGCTACATAACACCTTCTAAGCCTAATTTAAAAGCATTTACACATTTCTACCCATCATCCAAGTAGTCTTTTAATTAAGCTTTTACCATTGTTATTGTCATACCAAATAAAGCTAAGCTTGTAAGCCAATTCCATTACTCCATTCCTAACCAACTTTCTACATAAACTCCGAGCTCGAATTTAGAAACCAATCTGTGGCCACCAAGGCTTTACAATAACCATTTTATGTTCCATTAACTTTTTATACAATGTAAGGTTTAAAAAGTGAATTCAATTATGCATATATACATGTTTCAAAACCAATTAGCCAAGTTGGGTTAAGAGTAAAGCCAATTCTTACCCATTAAACCATATATTTTAGGGAAAAATCCATTTCCTTATTCTAATTACCATACCTATACATTTATTTAGTTAAAAAACTAGAAGATAAAGCATGAATGACAAGTTCGAAACCATGAGGAAACTATTCGAGTAATAGCTATTCAAATCCCTCAACCCACATTCAAAATCCAATAATTAAAAATACATGGATAATAATTAAATGCATATTGTAATATAAAATTAATTTTTTTGAGAAGATACATGCCATAAGAAACTAAGAGATTTTGATAAAAGAAAACCAATGAAAGCTTAGATAATCAAGCCCTTGAAACCCTATCTTTACTTGACTTAATGTTTGAGAGGAGAGACTTGTGTTTTGATTTTTATAAACTGTTGATTATTAGGATAAATAATTGTTTTAAGTCATGGAAGTAGTGTCAAGGAATGAAAGGACCACTTTGCCCTTAATTAAGAAATAGCCTGTAAATATAGTGTTGAGTCGCTATAAGCTAGGTAATGACATGTGGTCATTGGTATTAAGTCATCACCAAAAATAGTAGCCTAGGAAAAAACTTAAGGCCACCTCATAGGAATAATCATGACTCCCACCCTACAACTTATGACCTCACCCTACGACTCTTGAGGGCCAAAGTTTTGATCCCAATAGAAACATCAGGAAACATGACAAGCCAGACAACAAAAGAGGCCGTCTAACTCAATATGAGTGTTTATGACTCATTATGAGTCATTACCCGAGAAGTAAGGTTAAAAATTTTCAAAGTCCAAAACTTGGGATATTAAAGTTTATAGATAGTTGTATATTTATTTGACATGTTTAGGGGATTTTAGAATAGAATTTTAATTGAGAATTAGACTAGAATACGTGGTATATTATTTATAATATTTATTTGTAGGGACCTTTAGTTCACACTGGTAACTATTAGTGTAGAAGTTAGGGTAGTACTTATCCATTTCGATGATATTCCTTTGTTAAATTCATCTAGTAGCATGATGTCTTTTGTTGACCCCACTTTTGACTTTCTAAGTAGACTTATATAATAACATTATTATATATATATATATATATATATATATATATATATTATATTATTAAGCTATAGGCTGTGGTTACAAGACCATGGATACTATGTTATCTCTAGGCTATAAAAGCATTTTGGGTTAGTAGATGCTTAGGCTCTTATGTTTGCCTTATTTTGATATTGTTGATGGAATACATACATTATCTGCATTTTTATACTTATTTTAGTTGTACAATTGCAACTAAAAAATATTTTTTTACCATCATTTTTCAAAAGGAGATTTATTCCCATTTTTACTTTTAAAATTGATTTTTTCAAAAATGAGAGTTGTACTACTCTTATTATTGGCTTATTCTGTTAATTCTAAATATATTACTTAAAAAATTTTGAATGGATGTTCTGCTCCATTTTTAGTTGTTCACCTATCATTGTTTACTTATTTTGGTCAAGGAATATTTTGACCCTTTTTATATTATTCATGTCTTTTAGTCTTTGATGCAATCCTTGACATTGGATCTCCGGCATTGGACTTTATGATTGCTACTTCTTTTTGCCTTAATTTGATTTTATGCAATTATTATACCCTTAATTCCCTCTGGTGTGAGATGAAATAGATTAGTTATGGATATTATTGAAGTCCTTATTTAAGACAAGGCATTTATATGAATTTTTTGATTCCCTTATGGTCTCTCTATTTGATATGACATAATAACAGAGGAGGAGGATAACCATAGGTCCCGCCTTGTAAGAAAACAATCCAAATAATATGTATATACTTTGTATGATATAACACCAAATTAGTATGGTAGTATTAGATTTCCATTGAATGTATGCATTCTTATGCATTGCCTATAACTAATATAATTATTTTGTTGTACCTATCGATCTTATAGAGAGCTGCATAGGTATAGATTATTTTTTCTATTTGTTGAGTTATTATTTTAATTTTGGCTAATTAGGGCCCGACTATGTTATTGTTTGTTCGAGCAAGCTGGTTTTGCTTTTATTTGGAACTATTATAAAGTGCTTGTCAGGCTAGTTATGGATTAATACTCTAGGTTATCGGTACTCTTACAAGTTTTTTCCATATTTATTATTATGAGATTTATTAATTTTATACTAATTTTTGGTTATTCATATTATGGGTCAAATAACCTGATTATAGTAAAGCCAACACCCTTCTTGATATTGTAATCATTGTAATATTTAGGTCATTAGTTTATCTCTTTCTTGTTTGCACCATCATGTTTAGCTATTCCTATGGTATATGATTTTACTCTATTATACTAATATTGTATTTGTTCTTTTGCTCATACTACTAGCATGTATCTTTTTCTGCATACTATTAGTACATATTTTTTTGTACTGTTATAGAATATTATTTAGCTACTTAGTGTATCTTACAATTTTTCTTAGTTAATGTCAAAATATAGTAGTTTAATTTTACCTCTCTATTATCCATATTGCATTTTATTTCATAGTTAGCTTCCTATTACGTATATTCTTACCTTACGTGTTATTTATACTTGCATTATTGTTGGAGATCATTTAATCAATTCATACTAATTGCTTCGTGTTTGGTACTCATACTATACTTATAGATCCTGCAGATCATAGTACATGTTCTCGCTACTACTGTATGCATCATCTTGAGATGCCATGGATCGTGCATTTAGGGTAAGATCCTAGTGTATAGTTTTTTTCCTGCTCTTTCTCTTTTGTTGAGCTGATGTTTATTTTGTATTATAGAGATGACTTTGTTTCTATATATCATGTTTACATTATACTCTAGTTTTATTTCTCTTTTTTTATTTTGTTTTTGCTTTTATTTCTCTACTTAGCTCATTACTCACTATTTCATGATATATGTTGGCTTATCTACTTGTGGGACATAGTAGTTGTTATCATGACCTAAGAAAATGGGTCTTCATAGTTTGGTATCATATCTTGGGTTAACCAGTGACATGATACAAGTGCTTAGTGACTAATAGAGTCTAGTTAATTCCTTTGCTGACGTTTAATCCTATCTTTGGGAGAATATAGTGTATTTTTATGAAATTTCATTTCTTAATTCTTTATTGTGTTAACTTGTATTATCTTATAATTACTTTTGCAGGCTTGAGTCTTTTTAGATAGATAGCACAACATTATTGATCGACATAGATGGGGCTACTCTACATGTTACTAGTGCTATTATTTAGATTTAAACTAGGGATTCGGATTATGGTATTGAGAATCTTTAACATCAGGCAGAGGGTCTGCGGATATCCCAAGCTTTAATAGGGCTTTTGACTACCTCAATAGTTTAGGATATTTCATTAGGGATTTCAAGATCTTTCATAGATATGCAATATTAAGAGGTGGTGTTTTAGACATTAAGTTGTTGTTAAGTAAAAGATGGGTTTGTTGATATTCAGTAGGGTTCTTTATTGATTTCAGAGTATGATATAGGGTTTCTCTACTAGTTTAGACAAACATCTATGTCATAGCTGATAGAGTATTAGATAGTACAGGGTTTGTTAGAGAATTAACTTTTCTACTCAGTTTGCTGTTGGAGCATAGTTATAACAAATAGGTCTAATTTCCTCAAGGTTATAAATCACACAAGGAATATAGAAAGGGAATATCTAAAGGCATACGAAGGTTGTGGTAAGAATCCCTATCAATAGCATAGTTTTAGCAGTATTCCATTCTTAGATAGGTATGCTTTGAGATAATGTCATCATCACTTATAGCATACAAAGTCCCTTCAAGTAGCACCTTAGATTATAGGTGTCTCTTAGATAGACTGTTGTAGTCCAGTGGATAGATTTCTATTTAGGCATCACAAGGTTCATGATATAGTCTTTAGGCTATGGCAGCTGTTCTGGGATAATAGGTACATGACATTAAAGAGTTTTTGGAAGGATTTTATGATTATAAAGAGGTTGAATATTTATTTATGGAATGTCTTAGTAATGTGTTGGTTATTCGATTAGGGTTAGCAAATATGCCTCACCAGATTATAGCTTTAGGATTTTTTTTGACTACTAAAAAATTAACCATGGTTCTAGAGATTGTCATTGATGTGAGATTAGTGGACAATCTGTGCAAACAGATCAGTCTCATAGATATGTGGCATCTTTTGTTAAAGGAAGTCCCCTAGGTATTTTAATTGGATGTCCAGATGATTAATTTGGGGTCAGACACATTTAGATTCATACTTTCTCAGGCAGACTAGGGACCATGGTTTCAAATTTCATTATTATAGGTATTGTTTTTACTCATTATCTCTTAGATTTGATGCAAATTGAATTCGGTCTATCACACTCATCAATTTTCATATTCCTTAATACTATTGTGTTTTTGTTGTGTGTAGGTCTATACATATATGGCTACCCTCATAGATATTTTCTTTTAGTAGTAGATTATGCGGATTAGTATTTTTATTTCCTTGGGGTATACATCTTGGGTAAATTCTTTTAACTTTATCTTAATTTCTTTCAATTTGGTTCTGGAATTTGTATTATTTTCTTTATGCCACCTATATTGTATGCCATTATTTTGATAACTTTTTAGACCCTTATTTGATAAATTGCTAGCCTAGCATATCTAGTTAGTTTCTCTTTTCTTATTATTCTTGTCCATTTGGCTTAGAACAATGCTTTGGTTATGGTTTTCCTTTTCTTTTAGTAAGGTGAGGTTGCTTGTTGAGAGTGTTACGTGAATGGTTAAATTGTAAATTCTAGCTTTGAAGACCCATTTTTATAGTCTATTCCTAAGATTGATAAGTCTACAGTTTTTTTCTAATTTTGTTAGTTCATCACCTAGTGGTATTGATCTTAATTTATGTTTTGAGTTTGGTACTTATTTCATTCTATAATATCATCCATGGTTTAGTTGAGTTGAGGGAAGTTTGAATAGGAGATTTCTGTTGATTCTCATTTAGGAATTTACTTTCCTAGTATGATCCAATGATGTATTTTCACTTAGTGTAAAAGGATGGTTGTGGTTTCTTATGTATAAATCATCAAAAACTAAAGGGTGTGACTCTAGGAAGTGAGTACCAGTGACCATGTATTTTTAGGTTCCCTAGTATGGTTGTTATTAAGACACTTTATAGTCTTGGTAATTTCTTATTTATGACTTGGTCTGTGGTGCTCCTTAACATACGTGAACTTGATTGCTCATTCTTTACCCTATGGTTTTTCTCCATTATCATTGTGTCCTTTGACAATATTTCCATTTCATCTATTGTGAGAATCGTTAGGTATATGCATGGTTTATAAAAGTGAGATTGGTTTGGGTATTTGATATTCTTGAAAACTTATTGCCGTTATTTTTAATTTTGATTCTTTGAAAGAGGACTTGAGACTTATCTTAGGTTCTAATGTGTGAATGCTTAACAATTAATGGGACATATTAAGGAAATTTACGACAAGTGGTTCAGCTTCAATGCTAAGCTTATCTATGGATATGTCATGGGTTTATAGCCTACATTATGAGATTTGAGTTAGTTGAGATATCATCTATAGGCTGACTAGGCCTACTTACTACCAACTAGTTTAGTTTTCTTCAATTTATATGGGTTGACTTAGCGGGATGTTTGAGAGATGGTTTATAGGTATTTGGTGTTGGTTTCTACTGCTTCTAGCCTTAGTTCTCAATTTTCATTAGACTTTGAAAGTCTATTTAGTGGGATAGGTGTATTTGTGTTGGTCTTTGCATGGTTTCACCTATAGTCAGTTAGGCATTCTATAGTGGATCATACAGTTTTAAGAGATGCTTGAAACTTATGACTTTTGGTTTTGAGGGTAATAAGACCATTTTTTTACTTTTTCAAAAATCAAAAACACTAATCACCACCATTTAGGAATCCTATTAAAATGTTATGAGGTGTTGTTCTGATGCTAGTTCATGTAAATTTTATATGGATCATCTATATTTGTTTGAGGTTAGTATGGTATTATTATATTGATCAAACTCAGATAATGTTCTAGAGCTTCTGTGTACTTTAGGCATTCTGAAGGTTTGGAAGAACAAAAGGATGTTAGATTTGGAGTTTGGAGTTAACTATATGGTTTGTGCTTTTGTTTGTCTTTAGTCAGGTTGAGTTTTTTCTTGGTTTTACTTGTATCATTAAGATAGTACTAAGATCTTTGGTATGGGTATTATGTGCTTCAGTTGAGCTCAATTTAGCTATGTCAGTTGGGTTAAAGGGATGAGTTGGTTATTTTTAGAAAGGTGGAGTAAGAAAGTGGGTGTAAGAGGGATGCCTTTATAAAAATGCCTTGAAAGATTGCTTAGTCATAAAGTTTACATATGGACATTTTCATAGGCATATGGGCCTAATACCTTTTTCTTTTGAGATTTCGAGCCCTTTCTATCCATTGACTTTTGAGTATGAAAGTACTATTAGTAGTGCATGTTGTAATGGTCTTCTAGGTTATTTTCTCCATATTTCATATGTTTTGATGCGGCATGTATTCTAATAGCATCTATAGGTCAGTTATAACTTTTTAGGATCACTGGGTTGGTTGTCGAGTAGTTTGTGTGGATTTTAAACACATTTCTCTATATTGGGGCTTTTAAAGTTGAAAAATTTTTATTGGGTTAAATGTAATAACCCTTACTGTTCTTTCCTTGATATGTGGATTACTTTAAATGTTTTGAGCCTTCCTATAGTATTTACATGTCATTTATGACTTTCCATAAATATCGATTCAATTATCAGACAATCGATTTGAATTTTAGGCTTATTTTCCTATTTTGGAGCTTTCGTTGTTTAAGATTTGGTCTCGAATCAAATCTCTTGCTTGATATCCTCAAATGATAATTCCAATAATTCCATTAGCTCAGAAATATTAATTTTAGGCTTGGGAACCCTTTGTTAAGATCTTGATACTTTTGGACTCATTTTGGGCTATTGGGCAGATTATGTAAAAAAATAAAGCTATATAGGTGTGGGCTCCATATTTCTTTGAAAATATCTCGGATAAATGTTTTGATGAAATCATTGAGTAAGGAATGTCTTGGTATGGTAGAATATTTTGTTACATGAATAGGGTTTCGAACAAATCCCGAGAACCTAGCAAAAGTCCATTCTGGACTTAGCAAATTCTGGTGCATTGCACCTGATAGTACGGTTTAAGTGCCTATTGGTCCACATTATCTCCCATTTTCCACTTTAGTAGTCCTATCCCTTTTATGGTGGTTTCCTTTATCAACTAATGGACGGGAAAGCGATTCCAGCTTTAGCACCATTGGGGTTTCTTTAGCGGCATCCGCTGTTGTTGCTAGACCGCTTTAGTGGTGTGTTGCTTCTTTTGTGGTAGATACTTTAGCGCTAGATGTCCATTTTTGTGGAAGCTATAGCCTTTTTATTCTATTTTTTCCACCCAATTTTCTACCATTTTTTTCACTATTCACCAAATTGAAAGCTCAAAGAGAGGAAAAAATAGGAAATCATCCAAATATGTTGAGATAAGCTAACATAACTCTTGTTGGTGATTTCCCATTGATTTTCTCTTCTATTTCCATTTTAATTCTTGGTAAACTCCTTAAAAATTAGGTCTTAAATTCCTAAATTTGGAGGGTTGATTTGGGACCAATTTGTGCTCTGTTTGTTCTCAACTTCCGAGCACACATTCCTTATCCTTCGATGTACCTCATGGCAAGTTCAATTTTGAATAATGTTTGTAGGCTCCACAGACCTATTCTTAACCCAAATTTTTACTCCACCCATAATATAGCAATATGGATCTTGTTTTAACTCCTAATAAAGTGTAGATTACTATTTTGATAGTCTGACTGTGTTTTGGGGGTTGTAGCATGAAGATAGATGATTAATGGATGATTCAAGGGTTTTCATTTGACATAGAGGTAGGCTTCTGCCAACTATTTTTCTTGTGATGGTTTTTTATATATGTTTCATGATAGATAAGTGTGTTAGGATGTGATTGTGGGTAAAACATCGTGACCTTGCCTAAATTATTAGTTTGGGGGCTAGAAGAGTATTTTACCCTTACGTTGAAATAATTATTATACTTCTATTATCCTCTTACCTTCTTTATAGATAGAGCTATTTTGTAGTATGATTTTAATATTATTCTGAATATATGATAGGTTTTAGGTATTGGAAGAATGATTAGTATTATTAGTCTTATTTGGACTTTTTAGGCTACTTAGAACGATAATTGTGTGGAATTGGCTTAGTTGATAATATTCTAGGTGGAATTTCTATCTTAGGGCTAATTATGGCTTATTTAATCTCTAGAAGTGAATTTAGATACCTTAGTGTATCCAGGGTAGAAGCAAGTCTAAAATGAATTTCGGGGATTAGAAGAGGGACCTTTCAGCTAACCTTAGGCCAAAACTTGTGTTAGCTTTGTAGACTTGTATTCATAAGGCAACCTGTTAGACATAGGTGAGACTAACGAACCTCTAGTACAAGGTTTCTATGTGACATGGTGGATTGTAATCATTTTCCCCAAATTATAAAATTATGGTTATTTCAGATATAATATTTGGCCTAAGGTTATTATTATGATTCTATGGTTATGCCAAATATATACTTGATCCAAGGTCGTGATTATGATATTAGTTGGTTTCGAGAAGTATTCTATCCTTGTAAAGGAAGTGGTCGTAACTTAAAGATATATCAATAATTATAACCGTATTGTTTGAATATTGGTGATGGGATGCATAGATTCGATTCAATTGTAATCACTTAGACGGTAAATAGTACGATTCCAACTAGATTACGGTTTTAATACTCCTTTTCTAAAAATGGACTTATTCTATTTTCTCACTTTTAAAATAGATTTCTTCATAATGAAAATCATACCACCTTAATGAATAACTTATGAGCCTTTGAGCCTATAAATGATATTTTTGATATTTTTCTAAGATAGATTTTGGTTCTTAATTTTTCTACTACTATTTACCTCAGTCAAGAGAGTTTCTGAGCCTTTCCACATTTTATGATGATTTAGTGTTGGAGTTTACCCTGGGAAATGGATTTACGGGCTTCTACCCTTTTAGCTACAGTTCTAGCCCATGTATTTATGTGTATACCTTCAATATTGTTGTGCCCAAGCGCACACATAAATGTACATGGTCCTCAAGTAATATAGTGGCATTAAGAAACCAGAGTATCTATTTCATAATGACTGGTTTTAAGAAACTATCAAATTTCGGTTCAACTATTAAGATTTAATCAGTGCGAAGGCAACCACGAGAGTTTGAAAGTTATAACTAACAATAAACTAACACAATATGGTAAGTTAAAGGTTTGAACAATCAATGGGTAAAAGCCAAGGGTAAAGGCACTTTGAAAAATTATACTATGCTATTGAATTTCATTGGTTAGGTTATTTATCTTGGTTGTTGGATCACGGGGTCTATACAATGACTATGGCTTTCGGAACCTCTAATCAATTATCTAACTTAGCCTCGCAACTACATCATTGAGAGGGGATGCTAGAACTAAGTTAAATTCTTTCATATTCATACCATATTTGAAGCAAATATGTCACTTAAGTATATTCCTATCCTAATTGCAAATCATAACATCATTCTATGAAGATTACGATCCTATTCTATTCATCCCAGGTTCTACTCTAACATTAATCCTTCTGGGTTCACAATAGTGTTATATCATGTATTATAAGGGTCATGAAATCTTAAAATAGTTATAATAAGGATAATAAAACCAACAATAATAAACAAATACAAACAAATCAATTCATAACAATAATATTCATGCTCTTGGCCTTAACCCAGGAAAAGGGTGTTTAGCCGATTATAGACATAAATGTAATCACAATTAATGAATACATGTTAAAATCCATAAACAAACCAAAGTAATGGGATAAAAGACCTAAGTGAATCATTCTCAAACCTCCTTTCAAGTCCAAGGTCTTCCAAGATGTGAAACATAACAACTAAGTGTTGTATTTATACTTTGAACACAATTGCCAATTTTCATATAATGCATCCCACGCCAATATTGCATTATCTAGGAAGCATGGAACGCAAAAAATGCTTATTTATACTGGAAATTGACATCAACAATGTGTCCGAGGCTGTGAAATGGCCTTATCACGGAAACTAGGTAGCACAGAATGCCAAGGACTTCAAAACGCCCAACTTTTGCCAGGTCTTGTCCCATGATTTTTTCTTTCAAGTCCAAGCTTTGAGGTGTTCTTTCCACTTGATTTGCAGTTGTTACATCAACCTATTATTATAAAGATTAAATAACCAAGCATCATATATCATTAAACACCAATCATTAGAACACAAAACAAGATAATATTAAGGACGATGAACAAGTAAAGATCAAAGCTCAAGCTAAGAGTACTAGTATTGTATTTTTTATCTTTAACTCATTGTTTTGTCTCTTGGATTGTTTCAATTGAACCTTAAACACTATACACTATAAATACATGACTTGACACTTATATATGTATTTATACCATTAATTACTCAATAATCACAATAGAACTCCTCCAAACTAAGGTAAATAAGCTCGGATACCAACACTGAGGTGCATGATCCACCTCAGATCATCACCCCACATATAAAGCTTTGTTCATCTTTGAAAAACTCTTTATTCTGACCATTAAAACCAGTGAAGACTCCAAACTTCTACAACAAGCAAGATATTTAATCTTATACCACAATGACTATATCGACTGCAAGTCCTTACACTTAGCATGTTATATACATAATTGAAAGCTCAAGATTACCACTCCAAAACAGCCTAGCCTCAAAAATTAACTAACCGTGTTGGTACCTCAAGCATATTACTTTAATCAAAGAGATCATATAAATAACTAAAATTTTATCAAACATGTGCCCTCACAATAAGATAGTTACCCTTAATCACTCAAGATGAACCATACTCTTGTACTTAGTGTAGTACTCCACTAATAGTAGAATGTTAAAGAAGAGGATCAAATAGGTCATTACGGGTTCAAACATAAGCTAAAGGATGGGTAGGAATTATTTTGGCGAAGAATAGTGACTATCCTCCCTAAGAGCTTTAGTATATCACATATACATTAACACCAACTTATAAGAACCAAACTTTCCACCTCATCTACCTTCAGAAATATATTTTATATTGCCCTTTCTCACTAAGCTAATTCGCATACATTGTGAAAGGGAATATTCTATACAATACATTATTCAATTTTGAACAACTGTTATTTATTACAATAATCCCATGGTTCATACACATTAATCATCAACATCAACAGCTATGTTTTTGGGTCCTTCACTTTTACCTTTTCCTTGTATTTCAACTCCTTAACTCTATTAATTTTAAACTAAAGTGCTTAGGACATTTGGATCAAATTAAGTTCAAACAAAGAAAAGAAAGTAGGCTACATATGAAGTTACCAAAGAAAATAAGCTAAAAGCTCAATGGGGTTAATGAGGATTATGAAGAAAGGTATGCATAAGAGGGTATGAAACATGGATATCAAGGAAATGCCTATATCATCTCCTAAACCCATACTCTCTTTTTTGCTTTGTGCATACAGAAGGAAAGTTCTATAAATTAAATGTACAAGGAATGCACTAAAACCTTACATATACAGGGCACATGCTCAAATAAAGTAGAATAATCGTATACTCTTAACCATGCAATCACATAAATTAAACATCAAGTCAGCATATACATGACTCATAAACTAGAGCCTAGGAGCCTCAAAAGTAGTAATTCATGAGATCAATATGCTTTTTACATACATCACCACTTGCATCATACAATACACATAGAACCAATAAGGAAATCCAACTTATCCTAATCAGAAAAGATTTAAAATTTAGTCCTAAGGGGAAAAAGTATATTCAGTTCAAAGGGTGTCCCTGTGGAAGAGAATTGAATGGAACAACCATAGGGTGGGCGAAGTGTGCACTTACTAAACTGACCCAACTAATTACAAACAAAAAGAAAAATCATTTGGTAACTTTTCAAAAAAAAAATTTAACCCAAAAACTAAGAAAACAACAAAGACTCAATACCTTACAGCATCTCTTCACTCAAAACCATGGGAATTTATCCACGCCACACTTAAAACATACTTTAACCCAAAGAAAACTCAAAAGTAGATAAACAAATACTCTTTGAGTCTTCTAGGTCTAGATAGTGGTATCTTTTAACATTAAGAGGGTTCGAGGATGCCACAATTAGTGTTCGCAATACTTCTTAGCTCTAGTCTTTGGTACTTAAACTTCCCATCAACTTGTGACTCAAAACAAGATTAAAATCATATGAAGTAAAACTAAAATATTGAAAATCAAAACCTACCTTAAATCAGGTTGTATCCCAAGCAGTGCTTGATTTAATGTCACAGCATGACTCAACATCTCGACTTAGCTGAATTTCTTTATCCTCTTCCTCCTACTTAGTGGCCATCTTTTTATTTGTTTTTAACCTACTGAGTGTGTTCTCTCAAGCTCAATATCTTTATCAATATTAGCCTTTTTAGGCTCATCAATCATTATCAATTTGATCATTAGTGGTGGCTAAAGCAACTCAATGAGACTGTTTAATGAGGTCTTTAATGATGAACTTTCTACAACTCCACACTTATCCACTTCTATCACTATAATCATAAATAAATATTTAGAATAGGAAGGTGGATTAAGTGTCTTACAAACTCTTAAAACCACCTCTTCATCATCAAATCTCATTATGGGAATGCCTTCTCTCATATCTATCAGTGCTTCTTCCATAGCTAAGAATTTAAGTCATAGAATGATTGGTACCCTATTATCTGCAAAATAATTGAAAACTATAAAATTAACAAAAATTACAAACCTACCAACCTTTATGAAATTATCCTCAATTATTCATTTAGTCTTAAATATGGTCCTGTCTGCCAATTCGAGCATCAAAGATCATGGTCTTGTCTCACCCAACCCAACAGTGTTTAACATGGATAGAAGCATCAAATTTATACTTTTCCCAAAATCACTAACAGTATGAACCACTTCACTGCCACCAATTTGTATAGGGGTAAAAGTCCCTTGGTCCTTAAGCTTCTTGGGCATCTTTTTCATTACCCCAAAGTTGCATGCCTCTGTCAATACCACCATTAATATTATATAGCTTCACCTTTTTAGTCGCCATATACTTTAACTACTTGGCGTACTTGGGCATTCCCTACAAAACATCTAACCAAGGAAAATTAATGTGAAGTTCACTGAACGTGTCCAAGAACTTTTTAAAACAAGAATCCTTTTTGGCATTTTTGAACCATTGAGGGAACAATGATCGTTGTATTTTAGTAACCTTCTCAGTATCCTTATTTTTTACAGTACTCAAATTTCCCAAAATTATCAAAAACTTTGTCTATAATCGGTTAAGGAACCAACTGTACGTCTACCTCCTTATTTGTCTTGGTGGTCTACAATTCATATCTGTACCACTTCTCAATGTGATCATCATTACTTTTTTTAAAGGGTAAGTGTTACTTGGAAAACCACCTTAAGGCATGGTATTCTGTGCCTGCTGCAATTTCCTTAACTGCTGCCCTAACTACTTTTGAGCTACTTCCTGCTTTTTTATTTCAGCTATCATATGTTCATGGTTTGCCAAAATATTTTTCAGAGTCTCTTCAATGTTATTGTCCTAAATTTTATGTTGTTGCTACTTAAAATATTGTTGCTGATTGTTTACCTAAGGATATATTGGCTGAGTCTACCACTTTTTGTTGTAGAAGTTACCATTAATTGACATTGATACATTTCACACAAATTTCATAGATTTAGGATTGGCACCAAACAATTCTGTAGAGTAGCTACTATTGCCAAAAATCTCACACGCCATTAGTTCTATTATACTGCATTCACCCGAGAATGAAATTGATTCATACCTAACCTGCTAAACTATGTCATCATCTAATTTTGGAGTGCATATAATTGGGAGACTAAGGCTATGACACCATCAACTTTTATCATCGTATAGGCTTTTTCACTGAGCTTTTTGAGGTTTCACCATGACAATCAGGTTTCCTTGTACAATCTGGTTCAACAAGGTGTATAGATCGTCATAAGTCTTTTCCAAAGCTTAGCCACCTATAGCTGAATCTAGCAAAATTATTGAGTTATTTTCAAGTTCCTAAAAAAATTAATGAGCTAGTACCACAATGCTATTTATGATGTGAATAGTCCTAAAGAATATCTTTGAACCTCTCCCAAGCATGATACATATTCTTATCTACCCTCTGCTTGATGCTCAAAATCTTACTGTGAAGTCTCGTAGTCTTAAAAGATGGGAAGAAATAGATGATGCACTTTCTGTGTAAGTCATCCTAAGTTATGATTAAACCTTTCGGCTCAGCGTTCAACCACTACTTTTCTTTATGCTAGAGTTAAAAGGGGAAGAGTGTCAGCCTCATATGTTAAGTAGACAAACCCATAGGGATAAATGTCTCTCTAATTTCCAAAAAATTTTGCAGGTAGACATGTGGATCTTCATCTGATATCCCAATGAATTTTCCATTGTCATATAAGAGCTGCACCATATTCTACTTCAGTATAAATCTACCTGTAGGAGCTAGTTTGCGAATGTTACAAGTTATATTACATGCAAATAGGATTGCAACTTTATAAATTATCTTTTAGGTTGTGCATCTTCCACCATGTTCCTCATGAATTTGCACGATATAGTACAGAAGGATTTTTTCTTTCTCTATTGGTGAAAGTTTTGCTCAGGCTCAGGGTCTAGTTTAACTAACTCCCTATTCCTTGCCAACTTTCTAGTATGATAACCTATGGCCAACAAATTAAGAAGCCAATACCAAGTGAAAATCACCAAAGAAATCAAAAATTAAAACAAAACTAAGACAGTTGCCAATTGATAAGTCCTCGACAACAGAACCAAAAACTTATTGCACCCAAAAACACACACAAGTGTATGTGGTCCGCCCAATAATATAGTGGCCTTAGTAAAGCCAAGTATTGATCCCACGGGGATTGGTTTTAATAAAATATCTAATTATTGTTCAACAATTAACATTCATTAAGTGCAAATAACCACAAGAGTTAAAAAGTTATAAATAATAGTAAACTAAAACAATGTGGTAATTTACAAATTTTATAAAATAATGTGTAAAATCCAAAGATTAAGGCGCTATGAACAATTATACTATGCTATAGAATTTCATTGGTTAGTTTATTGTCTTGGTTATTTGTTCACAGTGTCTATAATATGACTATGTCTTTCCGAACCTCTAATCAATTATCTAACTTAGCCTCACGCCTACATCATTGCGCGAGGATATGAGATCTAAGTTAAATGCTTTTGTATTCATTTAATACTATAACCAAATAATGAACTTAAGCATATTCCTATCCTAAGTGCACATCATAACACCATTCTTTGAAGTTCATGTTCTTATTCTTTTCATTCCAAGTTCTGCTCTACCATTCATCCTTCTGAGTTCATAATAGAGTTATTATATGTATTCTAAGGGTCATGAAGCCTTAAAATAGGTATAATAAGGATAAACAAACAACTAACAATGATCAAAAACTGCATCAAAATAAATTCATAGCACTAATATTCATGTTCTTGGCCTTAACCTCGGAAAAGGGTATTTAGCCGATTATAGACATTACCATAATCACAATGAATGAATACATGTTAAAATCCATAAAAAATCAAGGTAATGGGTTAAAACCTCTAATTTAAGTGTTCATAAGCCTCCCTTGAAGTCCCAAGGTTGTCCAAGGTGTGAAATAAAAAAACTAAGTGTCCTATTTGTTCTTGGAACACAATTGCCGATTTTGACATAAGGGCATGTCATGCAAATATCGATCCATGTATTCCCTTTGGCATGCCCAAAACATAGAGGGATACTAGAAATTGACATAAAAAATGTTTACAAGGTCATTCCATGGCCTTATCACGACACCTAGGTAGTGTAGCATGCCAAGGATTTCAGAACGCCCAACTTTAGCCAAGTCTTCTCACATGCTTTTGTCATTTAAGTCAAAGCTTTGAGATATTGTTTCCATTTGATTTCCACCTTTTAAATCAACCTAAAAGCATTAATTTCAACTCTTCAATAATCCTATAACATCAAACACGACACATTAGAGGACCAAAAAAGATACAATTCAAGATGAAGAACTAGTGAAGGCCATCAGTCAAGCTAAGAGCACTAGTATTAACTTTTTGATCTTTAACTCATTGTTTGTCTCTTGGATGGTTTAAATTGAACCTTAAAAACTATAATTATATGACTTTACACTTATATTCTTATTTATACCATTAGTCAATCATTAAGCAAAAGAGAAGTCCTTTAAACTAAGTTGAATAAAATCGGATAACAACACTGAGGTGAATAAATTTACCTTAGATTAGATATATATATGATACAAGAAAAATTAATTGATGATGGTAGTTATGATATAATTCTAATTCAAGTCTGATAGTTGATAATTATCATAAATCTTTGATTGATACTAGATCGGTCTATACAAGTACTCCCAAACCCTCTTAGCAGTCCTTCATCCATGAGCCATCATGCCAGGAGAAGAGATATCATCATAGGTCCTACCTTTAAGAGTTTTAGATCTACAAGAAATGTATATAATGGGTTACTTTATAGTACTTGGATTGGTTATGGTATTAGGGACTTACTTGGAATTCATTCTTGTATGCGCATTGCCTATCAATAGTATGTGCCTATATCAATCAGCCTTCTGGGGGATTCCATAGGTATTGGTGGTTAGTATTGCTTGTGGTGTATATTATTTTTTGCTTATATCTATTAGTCTTATGGGTAGTTGCATAGGTATGGGCTTTGATTGTTGTTTGTTGATTGTTGATTGAACCTTCAAAACCTATGGCAGCAGGGATTTTTGAAAGGCTCAGTTAGGTATTATTTATCCAAACTAGCTAATTACCTTATATTTTTTTTATTATTATTGGTATTATGTGACAGGTTAAGTATTGGATTGGTATTGAGATTTGGGGTATGTTTCTGATTCTTATAACTTATAGTTATATAATTATGCGTGATTATCCCATTACTAGGCATTATGGCTTTATACCCATATATTCTGATTCCTTTTTATAGTTTCTTGATTATGTTAATTATCTCATCTTTAAACATATGGATTAGAGATCCTAATTATTTTAGAACTAGTTCCTACTATGATTGGGAGGCCTAAAGATGCTAGTGTGATGACTTATGGTTTTCTCGTAAGTTAACCTTTTATATATATATATATATAAATATGTATATTCTATGTGCGTATATGGTATAACTGTATATCCCTTCCTTCTTTCATTTAATCATGTTTTATATCCATTCATTTGAATTATATTCTATTTTATATCCTTCTTTCACTCTTTATTTGTATATTGGCCACTGATATATGGTATAGTGTTGGGGTTCGTAAGTATTGCTAGAATAGGATAGCTTGTCCTTAGTTCCTTCTTTGTTTTACTCTATTAGTTCTTGTATATTTGGGTGTAGTTTATATTACTACTTGTATGTTTTTATATCTGTATTTTCTTTGGGGATCCGTCAATAGTAGCCTACTGAGTACCATGCATTAGTAGTCATACTACACTTTTACAACCTGCAGATCATAGTATACATTATTGTTGTTGTATGCATAATGTGGAACAACTATTGTTTGGAGTCATAGGGTGAGCTTCTGGCATTCAGAGTATTGTTATTCTCATTCTTATGTACTCACTAGTTTCTATGTTGTATTCAGAGATGATCTATATTAGTAAATTCATTTTTGTACTTCTATTTTATTAGTCTTCTTACATTAAAAGCTCTCATACTATTTTCACCAACTTTTTGGGACTATCTTATGTATTTTAGTCTTTTATTTCATTTATTCTACATTCTTCCTCCATTTCTATTTGTATTTTATACTAGTGGTTTTGAACAACAGGTTACATTTCCGACTAGTGGGTTATAGTAGGCACCATCATTACCTAAGAAATTGGGTAATGAAAATTTGTATCAAAGTTTAGATTTACCGGTGTGTTGGTACAAGTGCACAGTGTCTACTAGAATCATATATATCGATATGGAGACGCCCGCAACCTATGTTTGGGAGGAGATAGGGCATTCATAGGAAATTCTATTATTTGACTCCTTGTCATGGGTATATATTTTTATGATCCTTAAGTGCATTCTTTGACTCTATTATGTTCCAGCTAAGTAATTAAAAGTTGTTAATAGAGGAGGATGAGACCTCGACATGCATTTCTAAAGCTTTAGCGCAATGGTGGACCATTAAGTCATGGATGGATGTTGAATATCTTTAGTGTCAGTCAAAGGATTTAGGGCCATCCCAGGCTCCAATAGAGTTTACAATTTCTTCAGCCTTTCGAGATTCGACATTAGGGATCCCAAGTCTTTTTATGGATACATCACAGCTAGGGGTGGCATTTGGTGGATCGAGCAGTTATTAGGATAGAGTTGGGTTTTTTGGTATCAAACAAGGTTCTTAGTTAGCTTCATAGTATGAGATTAGGTTTCTTGAGTAGGCCAGGCATATTCTTATGTTGTATCTTTTAAACAATAACATGGTGTATTGATTTATTAGAGGATTAGCATTTTTACTTTATTTGGCATTAGAGCACCTGATAGCTATTAGGTCTTCCTTCTATCAGATTGTCGATCATGCGAGGGCCATAGAAAGATCATGTATAGAGACTTATGGAAGTAGTAGTAAGAGGCCATATCATTAGTATAGTGCTATTGGTATTCAACTCAAGAGTTAGGATACTCATGATGGAGGTTAGATTCACTTGAAGACTATTGGTTTTATGCAGGTAATATTTCAAATTATGGATGGCTATCATGGTGATCCCTTCGAGTAAAATTATAGTCGAACCTTTTGGTGTTTTTGGTATGGGTCTTCAGGCCATGACCACCATTATAGACTAGGAAAGACATTTTATTAGAGTATTTCAAGGTCTTGTTTTGGTTTATATAAGATGGGACATTGGTCTAAAGAGTTCCCAGACACGATTCGACTATATAGATAGAGTTAGCATATGTTTCCCTCCAGGCTAAAGTTCTGGAGGTATGTTATGATTATGGAGAGGATGATTATTTTAGTAGGGAGTGCCCTCAGCATCTGTTGGCTAGCCCATTGGGGTATAACTGCATTTCTTACTAGGTTAGGGCTTCATAGGTTTTCTATGGCTGTAAAGAATTAATCACTAGCCCTGAGAGTGTCCCGATGTGGAATCCTTAGTCCTTCAGCTCATTTAGACCAGTGTCATAGTGTTGTGGCCCCGTTAGTTGGACACAATGTACTTAGCACCTTAGTTGATGATTCAGTCGGTCAGTCTACGTTTGGACCCCTTCAGATATGTTTTACCTCAAACCCATTAGGCATGTGACTTTGGAATTCTCCATGATATAAATGCTTTTATTTTCTATATTTACCTTTTTATTTATGTGTATTAGGGTTCTTGTACCCATCAATGATTGTATGCCATGGTAAATAAATATTGATTATTGTTTAATTTCATATAGGGTTCAAGATTGTATGGCTATCCAATATGTTATTTCTTTTAGAAGTAGATGCAGTGTATTAATAATGATACTTATTCCTTATAGGTTAAGAATTTTGGTTTGATCCTATTTAACTTGGACTATTAGCCTTATTGTTACCCTATAGTGGTACTTGCTATTGATTTTTATTTTTGTTACCACTTATTCTTTATGCTGATGATTATATTAGTATTGTTATTATTGTCAATTTTTTAAACCCTAGTTAGAAGCTAGATTATTAGTATCTAGTTAGAATATCCTTTCTTGGGGTTTTTATTCATTAGCATAGGCAGCTAGATTTATTAGATGATTTCTATCCTATAGCAAGGTGAGGTTGGTTATTTATCTCTTTTGTTAAATAATCCTAGATCGATTGTAGAGTGAATTATAGTAGCGAAGATAAGTTGACCTTTCATGGTTTTATCATGATCCTAGAGATGACAATTAGGTATGTGTCCTTTTTGAATTTGAAAGTTCTGGACATGCCATCTAGTTGGCTAAGATTTTAGCTATGGCAATTCATCTCTATGGAAATAATTTCGTGGGTTGACCAGTTTGGGATCTACTTTTTTGATGTGGCTAGTTCATCGCTCGATAGTGGTTATGATGTTATTGTCATGAAGTCTTGAATTCATCTTTTAGGTTTGTTGGGTTTTTCTACTATTGATGAGTTGCTCTTGGTGTTAGTTTGGAGTTGGACACTATTTTCTTAATGTGATATGGTTCTTGTCAAAAGGGAGTTTGAGAGTTAGAGATAGGTGATATTTCCTGTGACTCCTTCTTAGTTGGCAAATTAGAATTTTGTTATCTTGAGTTGCTTGACTCATTTTATGGTAGTTTTCTTGACCTTTTCTTTGGTGTTTAAATTTAGTAGTTTCTTGATTCATTTTCTGGTAGTCATCTTGACCTTTGCTTTGGTATTGACATTTGGTGCTTTCTTCTTCGACAATGTGATTCATGCTTTATTTATGTTAAGGTTGTCCTACTTGGGTGGATTCAAGAAATTCTCATTTTTGAAATTATTCTGATAAATAAGACATAGTAGAGTGCTTCTAAGTAGTGCAATTACAGCCTTGGTAATTTTGTGATTAAGCTTTGGTTGGTCATTCCCTCTAGTAGATGTAGAGTTTGTTGCTTGTTTTTTCAACCGATGATATGTCCTCTGTTGAGATTTTGTTCTTCATCTTTGTTTTGATTCTTGCTCAACCTGATTCAATAAGGATATAACTAATTTGAATAGTAAGGTTAATTTGAGTATTTGGCCTTAACTTAGTTTTGTTTGCCTAGTTTTGGATTTATGGCCTTGGAATGACAATTTGTAGGTGATGATTGATTTGAGGGTGGATGCTTACCCATTTTCATGTTTGGTTTAGGTAGTTGAGATCTAGTGATTCAGTATTGGTGTCAAGATTTTAGTCTGGAGTTTTAGAGTTTGGGTGCAACCTTCGTCTTTAGATTTTCCTCATTTGGGACTGTATCTATATGGGTTAAGCCTACTCCGTGATTACCTATTTGGTCCCCTACAGTTTAGATAGATTATGGTTGATAGGTGTTTAGATGGTGGTCCATTGGCATGGTATCGGTCCCTTCGGCTTTGACCTTTCGTATTTAATTTTCATTGGGATTTTTGGATTATTTACTCATTGGGAGTATTATTTTGTGGTGAGTTTGTGCTTTCTTTGGACTCCTGGGTTACAGTTTTGATGATCCTCCAAACCAGTTGTAGAATTGGCATGTATCAAAGACCTTGGTTATCTCTATTTGTCTTCCCAGGTAGCATCTTATGAGCTTATTATCATGCTTGCCTCTATCGATTTTCAGTAGATCAATTTCAGTTCTTTAAGGTTAATGTAATGGAGTTGCACTGGCAGGACTCATATGATACTTCACTTGGTTTGGAGTGGATAGAAGCTTTTGAAAGGTAAAAGGAGTATATATTTTGATTTGGAGTTGCTTTCATAACTCATACCTTGGTTTTCTTTGGCCTGATAAGTTTTTATTTGATTATGCTGGCATCAGTGTGATATCAGTGTGTTGTGCTTTGAATTTGCATACGTCAGCCTTCCTCAGTTCAATTAGAGGCTAGTTGGTTGATGATGTAGATTTTTGGTTGTTTGAGAAGTAAACAAAGAAAATTTTTTGAAAAAGGGATACCAGTGGTAAAATCCCTTAAAAGCATCATTTCTTCTTGGAGGTAATCTAAGAAATCATGCTCAGAGCATATGGTCCAATTACCTTGTCTCTTCGAGCTTTCGTGATCTTTCAATCCATTAACTTTCATGTACAAAAGTTCTTCTAGTAGTGGATATTGTATTGACCCTCTAGATCATTTCCTCTATTTTCTTTCATTTTCAATGTTTTTAACCTTCCCACAATGGCTATAGGTTATTTATGACTTTCTAAAATAGTCAATTTGGTTATCGAACATTCCATTTGGATTCTAGGCTCATTTTCCTCTTTTAGAGCTTTTTCTATTTAGGATTTCATCACAGACAAACTGTCTAGTAGATTACCTCTGGTGAAAATACAAACATTGCCATGAGCTCCCAAATATTAATGTTAGGCTAGGGGGACCCATGGTTCAGGTCCCGATTCTTTTGAACTGATTTTGGGCTACTGGGCAGATTATGCAAAAAATTAAAGTATAGGTATGGGCCCCACATCTATTCGAAATATAGTTGGATAAAATTTTCAATGGTTTTATTGACTCTAAGATGTTGAATTTGGCAAGGTAGCATAGTTCATATGCATGCACAGGGTTTTGAACAAATCCTGAGGACCCATGTAAGTCCATTCCAGACTTAGCAAAATCTAGTGTATGGCACCATATTGGACAACTTAAGTGCCTAATGTGTCGCTTTAGTGCCTATTGGCTGCTTTAGCAGCCCTGGCTCTTTTTTGGTTGTACGCTTTAGCGCCCAATGACTGCGAAAGTGGTGCCCTCTTTAACACCATTGGGGACGCTTTAGTGGCACCCGTTGTTGTGGCCAAAACACTTTTTCGGTTGTGTTTTCTCTTTAGTGATAGGCTCTTTAGATCCCAGGTGTCTTTTTGAGCAGTACCTGTAGCCTTTTTATTCCCTTTTCTTTACCTAATTTTCTACTATTCCATCCATTATTTTTATACCAAATTGAGAGCTCAAACAGTGTAAAATAAGAGAAATCATCCACATAGGTTGAAGTAAGCTAACCTAACTCTTCTTTGTCATTTTCCAATGATACTCCCTTATATTTTTATTGTAATTATGGGTAAAATCTTCTCATGTTAAGGTCTTAAATACCTAAATTTTGAGGGTTGATTTGAGACCCGATTTATGCTCTATTCGTGCTCAACTTTAGAGCACACATTCTTTGTCATTTGAGTGATCTCATGACAGGTTTAATTTTTGATTTTTTTATGGGCCCCACGGGCTTGTTTTTGACCCGACTATTAATATAGAAATAGGGGTTCCATTTTACTCCTAACAGCGTGTAGATTACTATTTTAATAGAGTGATAGCATTTTGAGATTGTGAATTAAAGATGGATGATTTAAGGATAGTTCAAGGTTGTGGTTTGACCTTGAGGTAGGCTTTTGTTAATTCTTTTTTTTTGAGATGGTATTTTCTATATGTTGCATGTTATATAGGGGTGTAGGATCTGATTGTGAGTAGAACAACATGACCTGGCCTAAATTATGAGTTTTGGGGCTAGAAGAGTATTTGATTCTGAAGTTGAAATGATTATTATACTTCTGTAATCCTATTACTTTATTTATATAGAGAGCTAATTCATAGTATGATTATGACAATATTCTAGATATGGGTAGGAATTTAGGTATTGGAAGCATGATTAATCTTATTTAGACTTTTTAGGCTATCTTGGAATGGTAATATAGGTGGAATTGACTTAGTTGCTCATATTCTAGGTGGAATTTCTATCATAGGGCTAATGATGGCTTATTTAACAACTAGAAGTGAATTTTGAAACCCTAGGCTAGCCTAGGATAAAACCTTATCCAAAATAGATTTTGGGGATTAGAAGTGGGCCCTTCTAGCAAAACTGTGGCCAAGACTTATGTTTGCTTTATAGATGTATATTCGTACGGTAGTCTGTTATACATAGTTGTGACTAACGGACCTTTATTATAAGGTTTCTTTATGACTTGGTGGAATGCAATTGTTTTTCTCCAGACTATGATGTCATGTTTATTTCAGATATAATATTGAGAGTTAGGTTGCGATTATAATGCTATCATTATGTTAGATATATATTGGGCACAAGACCGTGATTATGAAATTGTTCAAGTTCTGTGAAGTATTCTATCTTTGTAAAGCACGTGGTCATAGTTTATAGACAAATTGATGCTTATAATACTATTGTTTGAATAGTGGTGATGGCATGCATAGTTCATTATAATCATGACTACCTAGACGGTAAATGGTATGATTTAAACAAAAATATGGTTTTATTACTCCTTTTCCAAATAAAAGATTCATTCTCACTTTTAACTTTTAAAATGGTTTACTTCATAACGAGAATCATAAAATCTTAATTATCTTAATGAATAAGTTAAGAGAATTTCGACCTAAAAATGATGTTTTAGAGATTTAACCGAGATATATTCCGGTCCATAATTTTGCTAGTACTAGTTACCTCAATTGAGAGAGATACTGACCCTTTCTACACTTTTATAATGATTTAGTCCCACAGTTTATCTAAGGAAATAGATTTATGATCCTATACCCTTTTAGCCACGGTTCTAGATCGTACAATTTAAATATATATATATATATATATATTTATATGTACGTATGTATGTAAGTATGTATATGGTACTGGACAGAGTGTATTGATGATGGAATTGATGATATGAGTTTTAGTTTAAGACCGGTGATTGATAATGATATTGATGATTATTGTTAGTCGTAGATCGGGACATAGTCAATGTATATAGGTACTCCCAAAGCCCCTAGGGATTCCTTCTTCCTTGAATCGGCGTGCCAAAATAAGAGAGATGAACGTAGGTCCTATCATTATGAGTCGTCGAGTTGGAGGAGTTGTAAACACTAGGTTACTTTATGGTACTTTGATTGGTTATGGAATTATGGACTTACTTCACATTCATTCTTGCAAAAGGATTACTTTTCACCAATATTTATTAGCTATATAGAGGGTTTTATAGGTATATGTTATAAGTATCGCTTGTGGTGTATACTATTTTTTGTTCGTATCTATCAACTTTATGGGAGGTTACATAGGTATGGGCTCTGATTATTTATTATTTATTATTGATGGAGCCTTTCGGGCATATGACAGTAGTGGTTTAAGAAAGGCCCAGTTTGGTATTAGTCATTCGAACCAGCCGGTTACTTTATATTGTTATTGCTATTATTAGATTTATTATGTAATAGGTTGTGTATTGGACTGGGATTGAGATTTGAGGTATGTTTCTAATTCCTTTATGTTCAGTTATATTATTACACATGATTATCCCATGGTTAGGCATTATGGATTTAGACCCATATATTCTTATTTCGTTCTTTACGATTGCTTTATTATGGTAATTATCTCATGTTTATATTTATGGATTAGATACCCTAATTATTTAGCACTAGTTTTTACTATGATTAGGAGGCTTAGAGATGCTAGTGTAATGACTTTGGCTATTCCTTTGAGTTAACCTTGTTTATATATTTGTATATCTCTCTATGTGTAGATATGGTATTACCTTATATCCCTTACTTCCAATATTTAAACATGTTGTATATCCATTCCTTGACCCTATTTTCTATTATATATACTTCTATTGCTCTTTATTCGTATATTGGTCAGTGATATACAAAATAGTGTTGGGGTTCCTAAGTATGCCTAGAATAGGATAGGTTGTCCTCATTTCCTTCTTAGTTTTACTCCTTTAATTCTTGGATATTTTGGTTTACTTTATATTTCTTCTTGTATGCTATTTATATTTGCATTATCTTTGGTGCTCAATCGATAGTTTCTTACTGAGTACCATGTGTTAGTACTCATACTATACTTTTGCAGCCTTACAAGTCATTGTATGGGTTCTCACCATTGTTGTGTTCTTCGTGCGGGGAAGTTATAATTTGGAGGCATAGGGTGAGCTCCTATCATTTTGAATATTGTCATTCTCCCTCTTATGTATTCGACTAATCTATGTTGTATTCAGAGATGAGTTGTATCAATATATTCATTTTGTACATTTTTTTCAATATTATAATTTTAAAAGCTCTTGTACTGATTTCACAAGGTTTTGGGACTATCTTTTGTATTTTAGACTATTAATTCTTTTATTCTGCATTTTTCCTCCATTTCTCTTAGTAGTCCTTTACTGTTATTTCTGGACTACAGGTTAGCTTGCGTAGTGGTAGGTTATAGTAGGCATCATCTTGACCTGAGAAATTTGATCATGACATCAAATGTTTTAGTACTTAGAATGAGAATTTTGATGGAGCCCTTATCTCTAGAATATCAATTTTGGGCTGGAGGGACCCTTAGTTCAGGTCCTATGGCTTTTTGACTCAATCTGAGCTATTGGTTAGAATTTCATGAAAATTGGAACCTTGGGTGTGGACCTACTTTTCATCAAAATGACCCCGAATGGAAATTTCAATGGTTTTTAGAGTTTGAAATGTGGAATTTTATAGAGTATCATAGTTTGTTTGTGTGCATGGTGTTCCAAACAAATCCCGAGCACCCGGTCACGTCTATTTGAACTTAATGAAGTTTTTGGTTCCTAAGTTGTTGGTGCAGCAGCTTTAGCGAGATAGATACTACTTTAGCACTAGCCACCTTAGAGTCTCATTGCCACTTTTGCAGTAGCTTGAAGAAATGGCTATCCAACCGAGGCAGGGTTGCTTAACCGACCATTTTGCTGCTTTAGCAGTCATCTGATTCATTAACGACCATAACTGGAAATATAAATATTTCATTTCCTATAAGTTTGAACTTTAAACTCGAAGTTCAAAGCCTCATAATAGAGGCTTAGGAGCTTGGAAATCATGTGGATTTCATCCCATTGAGTTCAGGTACGTTATGTTATCATTCCTTGATCCTTTTCCTCCTATTTTCACGTCTAATTTTATCCCAAAATTTGTTTAATTCTTTGTTGTCACTCTAAAATTTTATAAATTTCGGGGTTGTTTAGACCCCAATTAAGACCTTAATTGTGCTTAAATTTTGAGCTTGCATTCTTTGCCCTTTGAGGGACCTCGTGATATATTCAATTTTTGAATTTTGTTAGCAATCCCCACCGGCCTAATTTTAACCAAATTTTATGTCTAAAGTTTTATATTGGTATATGGGTCTCATTATACTCTTATTAATGCATAGAGTATGATTTTGATGGTGCAACATTATTCAGAGAGTAAGTAGTAGAGATGAACAGTTTGAAGAAAATTTGAGTATATTGTTTGGCTACAAGTTAGGGTTTGGTCTATTCTTCTATTTGAGATTTTGTATTACACAGATTGCATGCTCGATGGGGGATTAGGGTAGGTTTAAAGATAGTTGTATCTTGATTTACCTATTTAGAAGGATGTTAGAATAGAATTACAATAAAGACTTAGCCTAGATTACCTGATTTAGTTATAGGGTTAAGTTAGGATTCATAATATACTTGTTAGGACCTTAGGTTGACACTGGAAATACTTAGTGTTGGAGTTGGGGTAGTTCTTATACATTTTGAAGATATTCCTCGATTAAATTCACTCGATAGAAAAATGACTCTCGTTGATCCCTCTTCGTAATTTGTATGTATACTTTTATACTCTTATTGTTCTATATAATACATTATTGGGCCTGAGGTCTTGGCTTCGATACCATGAATACCAAGTTAATTTTCTATACCTTAAAATAGTTGTATCGTAGTTTATAGAATGATATGCTAAATTTTCCATGTTTGGATATTGTTGATGGAATACAAACATTATCCACATTCTCATGCTTATTTTAGTGGTACGGCTCCAAGAAAAATATTTGTTTTAGGTTTCCAAAAATGTATTTATTCCCACTTTTCAATTTGAAATTGATTTATTTAAAAGGGGAGTCGTATCTACCTTCGTTTTGGTTTATTCCATTTTTAAACTAAACATATAAATTTGGAAGCTCAGACAAAGGATTTGATCACTTATCACTATTCACTTTTTTCATTGAGGAAGATTCTGACACTTTATATACTATTCCACCATTGTAGTCCTTGACTAAATCTCTGGCAGTAGACTTTACAATTTTCTACCTGTTTTCGTCTTCGTTTAATTTTGAGTACTTACCCTTACTTCCCTTGGTCTATGTAATATCCCAAATATACCCTTTGGAAGTAACACAATGCTTAAGTCTATAAGTAGCCCCAAGCTAACCCATGATTTCTACTCAACACTAAACTCTTATATATGTAAACATAAATAATGCGCAAAAACTTAATAAACTTCTAACTGAGATCAAATAGATAAATAGTCTTAACCAAGATAGTGTAACTCAATAACTTCTAAATCATTGCAAAACTGAAATAAATATATTGTCAGACTAGTCTTGAAAATCCTCTAACTAACACATAAGAGCCACTAGGACTGACCCCATCTGAACCAAAATAAAAGCTAAATAATTGCAATAAACGTCTAAAACCTTCATAAATTTGCCCCTCAAACTATGAGGATTCACCAATTGTTTAGATGTACGAAGTGTTGCCCGTAGTGGATTATGCTGCTAGAGAAGAATACCAGAACCTACTTTATGAAACAATGTTCACACACAGATATATATGTGGTCAGTACTTCTGGAATGTACTGAGTTTTTAGGGGTCAAATAATGCATGATAAGTGTAGAAGGAATCACCTTGATCATAAGTAAGACTTAAAGCTGAAATCACATAAAGAATAACTCAAAAAGAAATATTTGAGCAATTATTGTGAGTTATTACACTTAATTTCTAAAATGCTATTTTCTATGGGTGACTCTCATAACCAACATAAATCATGTGAGAAACATGGATTCCTATTACTCCAAATGTTATGGAAAGAGCATGATGATTCAAATGCTCATTGCAACAACTCAATATACCTTTCCAAGGTATAAATCTAACTATGGTAATAACTTAAACATGTATGATTAGATAAACTGAATAATATAGCTACCATGCCCATTTGGACAAGCTGAAATAACCTATTGTTGCACGTAGTTTATGGAAAATAAGTTGTGTTAAACCAACATTCCCCTCTGGATGATAGATATTACTCCAAAATTTATACTATTACTCACATTGTATTTATCAAGTTCACCTCAAAAAAGGCATATACGCTGGTAAGTATGAAAACATAATATCCTCTGCTTCTACCTCAAATTCTTGGTTTCTTATGTGAACCTCATTTCATGTCTGAAATCTCATATAAAACTAAAACTGTGATTATACTATAATGCTTTTGAAACTCAAACTAGTAAAGTTGAACTTCTTGTAAACTAAATACTCAATGCTTAAACTATAATATTTTGTCAACTCATGGAAACTTCATGTCAAAATGTCATAACGCAATACTTGCAAGATAAACTTAAATATGTATGAAAACATATACAAAACAGAGTGTAACTCACTATAAAACATCATGAACTCAATCATAAGAAAAATGGGTATGAACCCTAGTTATAAAAATCTCAAATTCATGAAAATAACTTAAATATTTGGAACAACCATGAAAGGTTATCCTTCTTCTGGATTAGTGAATTACTTGAGGAAAACAAAAATTGAAACCTTGCAAGCTTGAATATCTGTGAAAACCTCATGCTTTGTGCTCTTGAGGGTTTAGGAGGAGAGAAGACATTTTAGTCTAGGTTATAAGAGTGGGAATTGTGTTTAATATGATTGGGAAGTCTTTTGATATGTGAAAGATCAAAAATTCCTCAAGCCAAACTAAAAAAAATAAAACTAGCATTTTTGCTCCCTTGGCTATTTAACTCCCTTATCACACTACTTTAAGGTTGTGGCAAACACTTATCGTGGCCCACCCAGATTATGGAACAGTCTTATCATGATCCTTTATTTGTTTTTTCATAGAGTTTTGCGTCTCCTCCATGGCACACCCTTAATGCATACCCTTACTATTTTGTTGTCCCAAAATGTTCCAAAATATGTTCCAAAAATCCCAAAATGGTTTCCAATGGTCCCGTTATCATTCCTTATTACAATTCAAATAAGAAATCTCCATAAAACACGGAGGAGATACCAAATAAAATCATAGAAAATATTGGATCTAACATTATCTCCCTCTAGGGACCACTCATTCTTGAATGAAGGTTGGGAAGGAATAATAACTATTTCATGGGGTCGTCAAGCTATGATGTGAATCTTGATTTACTCTAAGACTAAAATCTTTCATCTCAAAAATTAACTAATAACTTAAATAAATCCTTAGACAAGAATTTCACGAGTTAAGAGTAAGGATACTTGTGAATAGAATAAACTTGGAAGAATTTTTTACTCATACTAACTTTGTACTAGAAGTGAATAGGTGAGGATATCAATCATCATGTCTGCCTCAGCTTCCCAAATTGTGTCCTCAACTATTTGATTTCTCTAAAGAACTTCACTGAAGCAACCTCTTTATTCATTAACCTTCAAACTTGTCAGTTAAGTATTTGAACTAGATCTCTTCATAGGATAGGCTATCTTTCACCATAATACTCTCTATGTGTATTACCAAGGACGGATCTCAAATGCACTTCTTAAACATCCACACATAAAATACTGGATGGATAATCACTAACTCTAACGTGTGGTCTAACACATAAGCAACTTCTCAAACACACCTGATAATTTCATAAGGACCAATATATTAGGGACTAATAATTTTTTTCCTTCAAAATCTTACTACGCCCTTTATGGGTGACACTTTTAAGAACACCTAATTATCCCCTTAAAACTTTAGTTCTCTCCTCCTTACATCTGCATATGATTTCTGACGACTTTGAGTAGTTTTTCAACCTCTCATGAATCATCTGAAATTTCTCCATATCTTCAAGAACGAATTCATCCCAACTAAAGCCGCTGCATAAACTCGAACCAACTTATAGATGACTTACATCTACTCCCGTAAAATGCTTCGAGTGGAGCTATTGAATACTAGAATGATATCTATTTTTAAAGGCAAACTCAATCAAGGGGAAATGATCATTCCAATTTCCTTTAAAGTTCACTACACAGGCTCTGAACCTGTCTTCTAATACTCGAATCATATACGCAGTGTTAACCATCTTTCTGTGGATGAAAAGCCATAATAAGCTTAACCTTTGTACCAAGTCCCTTTTGAAATTATTGCAAAAATTTAGAAGTGAATTGTGTACCGCAGCCTAAAATAATAGACAAGGGAATCCCATGGAACCTTACTAACTCACGAATATATATCTTAGCATGATATATCTCCGTGTTTGAGGTCTTAACTAGTAACAAATAGGCTAGCTTGGTCATCTACTCCACGATGACCCATATCAAACCATGCTGACATCTGGTGTGAGAAAGTATTTGTACTCTTACTGTCAATGAAAATATTAACCTACACATCGCATAAATAGTACCTCCAACTATTCAAGGCAAACCCAACAGCTGCTAATACTAAATCATGGGTTGGATAATTCTTCCCATGGTCTTTAAGCTTCCTGGATTCATATGCTATTACCTTCATATTTTTCATCAAAACATAATGTAACCCAACTCTTGAGGAATCAAAATACACCACAAATCCGTCTAAACACTCTGGCAAAGCTAACTCTTGTGTTGAAGTCTATCTATCCTTTAACTCTTGGAAGATCTTCTCGCATTTCTCTGACCATATAAACTTTACCTTCTTTTGTGTCAACTTAGTCAATGGTGCATCTATTGAGGAAAAACCCTCAATAAACCTCCTATAGTAACAAGCTAAACCCAGAAAAAGTCAAATATCAGGTAGAGTAATGGGTTTAGGATAGGTCTTGAATACCAACACCCAAAATAGCATACTCCAAAAAGTTAATATACTCCAACCAAAATTCACACATACTAAACTTTTCATAAAGATGCAGTCCTTAAGGGTCTACATCACAGTTCTCAAATGGTTTGCATATTTTTCCTCTCTTTAAAAATATACAAGTATTTCATCTATGAAAATAATGACAATCATGTTTAAGTACTGCTTGAAAACCCAATTCATTAAATATGTCTAAGTACTGCATGATGGACCTGAAGAAGTAAATAGCCTCAGTTACCACAATCGCGGTCTGTGGGCCGTGATCGCATCCAATCATACCAGGTAGAAAGACCATGATTGTGGTGATCTTACCACGATCACGATAGCTGCAATTGTAAACAAGTGTCAACAATCATGGCAATGTGCGATTCTTCCCAAGGTCTGCTTTGTAATTTCTCACAACCATCCCAATTCCTCTTATAGGCTAAAACCCTTTGTCTTTTGGGTGTTCTAGTTTTGAAAGCTTTTTGAATTTGAAGTGTAAAACCCTAAATTAGGCAATAATTGTAATTGGATTTTGATACTTTGAATTAAGTATTTATGAAGAATCGATGCCTTGAACAATCCCTATAGTATATTTCTCTCTCTTTTCTTCATGAGTAGCTAAACTTTCATTGACTTAGGATTATGTTAAACTAAGGTGCAATTATGTGTGGGTTGTGAGGTATTTGTGTGTATTCTAATTTGTTGATGATGGGCTTTTCTATTGCTTAGAAATTAGTTGGAATTTTTGGGTGAAACCGTCAAATACCCAAAATGGGTTCGTTGGTGAAAACTCCAAACTCTTGAAAGCTCAAACAAACCTTGTGACACGACCTAAAATTCGAACCATTTCGTATGGGAACCTCAAGCTCACATGAACAAGAGGTCGCCCCGATAACCCAACCTAATGGTCTCATCATACCATAGGAGTCGAATGAACTCCAACTCACAAGTCAAGATATTGAAAATAATATAGTAAATCAATATTAGATTCATAAGAATAACTACACCCAAGTTCACAGTTGTTCACAGTACCTCTATGCAAAATCGAAGTAAATAAATGTATGTGTCGAGACAAGCCCCTGACTATAGCCAAACAAAGTCTAAACACGACTACGTCTAAAGATAGGAGACAAAGAGGTGAATGCCTTTCGAGGTGGGGAAGCTCACCACTTTGAGTCAATGCATGATATGCTTTGAACTCCTATTCACAACGTAGAAGAAGAAGATGCTCCGAAAACATAGACGCATGGGAACATAGCATCCGTAGATGGTTAGCGGTTGGAACGCTAGCATGTAACCCAAGGATAAGGATTAAAATAAAATTATCATTCAACAATGAGTCCATATATCATCTATTATCACAATTATACACTTGTCCTTACATATAGGTATTTTGCATGCTACATTCAAGGGACTAAGGGTTAACAAAATTCTTGAACATACACTCATATACATAGATATACACAACATGATCATATTATGCCACAAGGGGGAAAAGACTTAGCATGAATTCTGAAATCATTCAATCATGAGACATTAAGTGGAGGACTAACATTCTATACATAGGGTTCATTAGGTTCAGAGATTTAATGCATTCACATGTTATTAGACTAGGTACCCGAACCATGGGTACGCTAAAAAGTAAGGGACTATAACCACACACTTATCTTTTGAAACAAGGGCTATATCCATACACACACAATCAATTAGGTGTGGAACTCTATTAACTTGCTAATGCATTCACTTAGGCATGGAACTCTAATCTTGTGATTACACATTCAATTAGGCATGGAACTCTAATCGCATGCTCCCACATTCAATTAGACATGGAATTCTAATTGCATGCTCCAATAGTCAATTAGGAATGGAACTCTAATTGTATGATTACACATTTAATTAGGAATAGAACTCTAATCGCATTCTCCCACATTCAATTGGGCATGAAACTCGAATCACATGTCGTACTTTCAATCGGTCAAGGAACTTTAATCACATGTCGCTTCATAAGGTGTGGTATTTTAACCTCAAGAGATCTCTTTAATCAAGGGACTCCAACCACCAGATATTAGACGAGGGACTTTAACCATAAGTCGTTAGACAAGGTACTCCAACCACAACTCATTAGACAAGAAACTCCAACCATAGGTCCTTTTATAAGGCAAGGGACTTTAGCCAAAAGCCATCACATTACCATCACAAGTCGACATTCAAACTCTTAACACATTAGTTCATACATTAGCCTCCATAAAATCCATCCCACACTTAAGGACTTTGGCTCACTTATCCAATTCAATACTATACAAGAACACAAGGTCTTCATGGGAGCCTTCATTGTGAAACCATTTCAATAGGCCAATGCCTTAACTCATTTCATCATACAATTAAAATTATGACATCAGGATCCACACGGGACAATAAGGTCTTTATAGAAATATTCATTGATTAAACACTTAACTAGTACAACACCTCAATTCAAATCATCATTTATTTCAACCGGTGATCATCAAGACCCTTTCTAACTCATTCATTCATCATTAGCATTTACATACTACAATTTAGTACACTCATAATTTCATGTTCTAACTTAGGGAATTAAACCTTTTCTTAGCTATCCAATCAACATGGTCATAGTTTTACCAATTACATGGATAACAACATCAACAAAACAAAAATTATCAACCATTCATTGTTACAATGACATCACCCCATTTAATGTAATAAGCTAGTCTATTAAATGGCTAAGAAGGTTCCTATCATCCAATTACCAAGCATTATCAATCAGTATAACTCAATACTTGGCGAACAATACCTTTACTCATCAATAAGTATTCACATTCATTTAGTCATCATCATGACTCATTCATGTTCACTAATTCCATAGATACATATTTAACCTTTACAAACCATTTATCCAATTAATTACTTCAATAGACTAAGTACCTTGATTCAATTCATCATCAATTACATTTAAGGTTACACAGACCCACATAACCATTCCTGCTTTATTAGAAAGCTTAAATGTATCATCACCACATTTAGGCTCAACACACACTCATCAAGGTAATTTTCATGATTAGGGTTTTAACCACTTATTAGTAATTAACCCACCAACATAATAAATCTTACCATATATGACTGACAATATCTTCACCACATAATTTATCAATAATTTATGCTGGTTAGGCCATAGTCCTAGTTCAAAACATCACAACCTATGACTAGATAATTCACTTAGACATTTTCACAAACACCTTATATGCATACCATTAACAAGGCCATTTCTATGGTATTTATTATCAAGGTTAGGGTTACTCATGACCCTCATGTCAATACACATACAACAAGAACGAACACATTCAATCCCTCATCAATATCACATATAAGCACAATTCTAAGCAACATTCAATCTCATACATCATTACGCAACAAAACCATTTTCATTTGATTTCAAAATCACCATGTACACGTACTAATCCAACTAGAAAATACATGTGTTTAGAGATATTTAAAGAGGGGAAGAGATACATTCCTTAAACATGATGCCACACCAGTAATCTTGGCTCCTTCTTTCCATTAAATGAGAACCTCCAAACCCTAGCCTTTATTTTCTCTAAGAAGCTTTTAGAGTGTTTAGGAGTGTTTTGAGTCTTGTAAATGAAGACATAGGAGACTTCAATTCCTTATACAATGAGAGGGTTTAGCTTTTTAGGAAAGGAAATAAACCCCAAGGTCCTTATTTAAAAGCTAAAAAGTTCACTCATGCAGCGGTATGACTCCCCCATACGGTTCCATTAGAAATCATACCCTAGGGTATGAGTGGTACCCTAAATCATACCCTAGGATTATTTGAGGTCGACTATACTATTTTGGGTATGAGTGGGCACTTTTTAGTCATAACCAAAGAGTACGACTCAACCTCTAACTCATATAGACCACCCATACAAAAAATAGCCCACTCAAGCTAGGTCCATGCTCCATACGATTTAGTAGTATATGACTCATTACATTAGTTATGAGTGAGGGATAGTTGATAATGCTCAATTCACTCCCATAATTAGGGGTGAGGTGGTCGTTTTCAAGTTACCCAAATTGAATTAGGGTTAGATCTCAAAGAGTGAATTTATAGACTTCAAACCTTTTGGATGCTCAAATAAAAACAACACATGAAATTAAATGGGGGAATTTATTTTTGGATTTTTAACAAACACTTGGTTAATAAAATATTTACTTATAATTTAAGATTTGAGGGAAATCTTGGGATTATGTCTACCTAGGGTTAATTCATGTGGGTTGGATTTGGTTCATCATTACATTTAGTTGTTAACCAAAGGATAGGCTAGGTGGAAGTTCATTGTGGTTAATCTTTTGACAAAACTACAACGATTTCGCCCATTGGCTCTTTCGAGCACCTAATAAGTGTATGCAATTTCATAATCACCCAATACCTCAATCAAGCATCCCTATTTCTAGGATATTGCTCTTGATATTATTTAAACTGCTAATACACTTATTTCTAAGATTAGAAAAGGCAGTAAACTATAGGCTCAATTGTCCACCATTGTTATGTCCCCCTATAACCCTTATTCGAGGATGTTATGGGTTACCTAATATTCACCTCTATCTCTTTTTCGAGGATTACAAAGGGTTTCTAGAGTTTGTGGCTTTCACCCATCAAACCCATTTTGAGATTTGGGGCTTTAACCCATCAAATCTCAACCCTTAAGGTCAAGCAGTGGTGGAATCCCTACTTAATAACTAAAATCCATGCAAACACAACAATACCCACACACAATTAGACCCTATTTAAACATAAACCCAAGAATAAATTATTTAGCTACTCATGAAGAAAGTAGAATGCGATATACCATAAGGATTACTCAACACATTCATTTTTCACAAAAAGTCTGAGACATTTAACTTTCAAAGTTAATTACATACTCACCAAAGATTAGGGTTTTGAGTCTTAAATTCCAAGATATTTTATTAGCAAAGCTACCCTAAAGAAGTAAGGATTTATCTTAAATATGGCTTGGGATGCATCTAAATGCTTTTATAGATCTGCCCCTGGGCATATTCCCACTTAACTAGATCGTGCATGGTTGTCCGCGACTGCAACCACACTACTATGATTGTGTTTTGGGACCTCTTTGCTATGATCGTGTTAACTGACCTTAACCACGGATAGAGGACCGCCATCATGGTAACCGAGGCTGATGAAGTCCAAGTATTTAGCTGCACTCTTTTTTTCTTCTTTTTATCACTTTTAACTCCAATCCTTATCTATTGGTGTGCTTAACTTTATGTTGGTAAAGAGTGGATATTAGTGCATTATTCCATAGATGTTGTCTTAGTTGGTCATTCTAAATAAGGTAATTTACACGAATAATGAGTGTGAATGAGTGGTAAAGTCACCACTCATCAACATCCTCAACTTAAAACCTTGCTTATCCTTAAGCAACTACCAGTTTCTATGAGACAAATTCATATGTATGCCATCTTTCTATCACTCATTGATAATTAAGAATCAAACTAGAATACAACCACCAAAAGCTTTTTACACATGGGAAAATAGGATATTAACAACTCCCTTTATCATAAAATAGAATAGTGAAGGATGCAATAGACTACAGGGAGAAACTATGTAACAATTACTTATACTCTAAAAATGTCTAAGATGTTGACTACAATCATTTTATACTTCCACATGTCTCATTGTGAAGAAGATAACAAAATTACCCACATCAACTAGTTCACATTCCTCCTCACATGAAAGGATAAATTCACACATCTATCTACCAATCATGCAACAAGGAATTTTAAGTGCAACCACTCACTCTCTGAAAAAAATTCAATGCTAACAAGTACCATGCCATAAACTCGCCCCTATTTTGAATCACCACTTCAATGACCACACTTGGTTGGGAATCACAAAGGGCTTATTGAGATGGTAATGTATATTTAGGGTTGGAGTGAAATATCATTTGAGAAAAAAAGACTACACCCTTCTTGAACTTCTACATCATGCTCTTGTTATGAATCACTTATTAGGCCACTTCTTTTCACTTTACTATTTTGCCAACCTTTGCATTTTCTTGGTTATCCTACTTTCCTCATTTTTTATTCTTCTATAAATTTTTACACATACAAAAAGCTTTTCTTTCCTTTATAGGATCTGTTTTTTATTCAAATCCAAAAAGCTTTACTTTCTCAACAGTGTCAGAACCTTCTCAAGACTTCGTGGCTCATCTATAACTCTCTCTCCTTTTACCACCACTAACTTAGGATTTTATCCTCAATTTGTATTTTCAAGTTCAAGAAGGATAGAGTTCAAGAGTGGATGAATAGAAAGGTCACGTCTTGTAATGTGTTTGCTAAAGAAAAGTCCAATGGCTCGAAGAGGGTAACTAGGGGTACTTCTTATATATTGGTAGGCTTATTAGGATAAAGTGGACTTCCAAAAACACAAGATGGCCTATGATTATTTTACCAACCAATCACAGTCAAAAATTAGCTTTGAGAGACTAAAAGGGCAAGTTTTAGATAGTATAAGTACATAGGAGATGAGCCAATTAAATTTACACACATAGCATATGAATATCGTAAAAGGGATTCAATTGTTCTACCCGCTCGAGACAAAGTTGGAGTGTTCACTATTTTTTAGAACTCAACTTTTGGAGTCATAAGAAGAGAGAAAAATTTTATCACAAAGTTACCCTCGTCCATGCCTTCAAATTTTTCAACTTTTCAAACGTAGGGGGCTGTTTGGTTTTGCATCTACACCAAATATAATTTACTAATCATGGAGACCATACAAGATATCATCTCACATTGAATTTCAAAGTGTGGGTGACCCATCATATTGTTACTCGGACTTCACTAATGGATGTTAATGCAACCCCAAATTATCAATGCCACAAGTACTAAGACTTCTCTTGCATTTATGGCCTTGATGCCATGGGTACCCAGACATCCTCTACATCTATGGCTAGAAACCCGATCATGAAAGCAAAAGCTCAACTAATGAAATTTAAACTAAACTTGCAAACTAAAAACAAAAAAACTAATCCATGCAAATAGGGGCACTATTAGGGTGCTCGAATATTACAAACCAAATAAAATAAATATGAGAATTATCCAAAAGAGCAAAAAAGGATATAATAGAGGCCCAAATTAAATGAATAAGAATAAGAAGGCACCCCTAAGTTAAAAGATAACGGTGTCCCCAGTGAATAAATAATAAAGGGTAAAATATATAAGGGTGCTCCCTGAAACTGCATCAAGAGTTGGTATCACTGTTGGAGTCTGCATCACCACCCTTTTCTTAAAGATCAGATCACCCGAATAGGGCCTCATCGTCACTATCCTCCCAAGAGGGAGGAAGTCTATCTCGTGGCCGTAGAACATTACATAGGTCCTTCACACCCTTCCACATTCTATTTTTTAAGCAAATTTTTGGGTTTTACTAATTAATTACTTAAAAAAACATGTACAAAAAATGGTAGACCCAATATTCCCATCACAAAAGGACTACCTGGTTCTTTACCCAGTCTACTTGCCAAATATATAAAAATAAACAAAACAGAGCAAGTAGGATTTTTTAAATTAGCTTCCATTTTTACTATGCTCCTTCTGTCATAGCTGGTGCTGCATCCATGTTTCCATCCATGCACCACCAATTTACCTTGCTCTATTTTTGAGTATTTAACAGTTTTTCTTGATCGGTGTTGCTGTATTGTTGTTGTAGCTTTCATGATTAAGCTAAATTTCTCCTTTTGTTCATTGGTTGCTACTGTAAATAGCTCATCACTATTGATTTTCTTTTGTTTCATCTATGTTCTCCAGTGGATGGGAAGTATCCACGGTTTTGATGATCATCAATTGTTTGAGTCTCTATAGCAATGTTAAACTATCCAAGTAAGTAGAAAACTCTTCTAAAATCTTTTAATCCTCTACAACTTACTGTTCTAAGACTCTTTTTACTTCGTATACATGATTGGGAAGGAGATAATGGGATTCCCAGACCAAAAATTATTTTGGATAGTGTATTTCACCTTAGGTTCCTGATGTTGTATCTGACCAGTAGACCCCTCTCCTTTGCTAAGAGTCCTTTCTTATTGGCTATAGTAGATTAGGCTCTTTAGCTACTTCACTTTTTTGGTTCTTCTATGAATATGTAAATATACTGTTAATTGAAAAACTAGCTTTAGCCTTCCTAACCCCTTCATCCATTTGTTGGTGACGATCTCAGGTAAGGATATTATTACTTGGCACTGTCTAGTATCCTCTTTCCTATTACATGTAATTACTAAATTGATATGAGTATAAAGTTACCAATATCCTATGCCCAGTTAGCAAAGAAGTCAACTAGCTGATTTCATTGTCTATTAATATGTTGAAATATTATCTGCTTTTTTGCAACCATCTTCCATATCCTTTTTATATGCTCTTATATGATCTTGGAAATTCCCACTCTCTTATTAGCATCCTTTCCATTGCCAATATTCTCATACTGTTTATGATTGCAATGTTTAGCTACATTTATAATAGCAATTGCTTTTGCCTCTATGTTATTGGTGTTCTCAATAATTTCCCCTTCTACATAAGTCAAATCCCTTCTGTCATCCCTCAAACAAAAGGCATATGACGTGTTTCCTGGATTTCCCCTCAACGCTCTATCAGTATTGTACTTCACCCATCCACTCTTAGGAAATTCCCACAAGAGCAGAACTTTTTTTTAAATTTTTAACTAGGCAAAATCCTTCAAAACACCTGGCCAATCTATTGAAAAAACCTTGTTGGGTTTCCTCACTGCTAACAATATCCTCATGTTTCTGGTGATGTTGAAAATGCGCTTGTGAAAGATGATCTCTTTCCCTTTATGTTTTTTTCTATGCCTCCTCTTTCAGAATTCCTAAATGATAAACCCTAGAAGAGCTTTGAAGTATATTTTATGCCTGGGCTTTACTACTGCTTTCCACCATTGGATAATTGTGTCTCTCAAGCTAAATCCTTAGATGTGTATACCGGCAAAATTATCAAAGTAACACTAGGTCCTGTTAGCAATATATGATCTTCTGAAGATATGAGCCAGTGTCTCCTGTGTTGGACTTGTGCAACACCAACACCTTGATGGACCTTCGATTCCCCATCATCCGATATTGTCATCCATAGAGATCTTCCCCTTCCACAATCTCCACATTATAAAAGATATTTTAAAAGGCAGACCTTTTATCCAAATATCTTTCTAAGTAGCATTCAGCTTGTCTTTTTGTCTAATAAACTACCATGTTATTTTAACAGTGAAATAGATTTTAGTTTCAATACTCTATATAGTAATATGTTTTCCCACTTCTTGGTTTAGTGGACTTATATTTTGCATTATGTGATGAGATACTTATTCAGGAAATAAACACTGCACTAATTCTTCATTCCATTTCCCATTCATAGTCAATTCCTTCACTAGTTTGTTGCTGACATCTTCTTCAACATTCTCAAAAGAGTATAAACCTACAAGCCATGTCCAGTTATCAAGCCAACTATTTGTGTCCCCTTTTTCAGTTTTCCATAAGATATTTTGATCAATCAGGTCCCTCACCAACAATATTTGTTTCCAAACCTAAGAGCCTCCACCTACTTTCCATATCATCTCATTGGTATGTCTGTTTTTGCAATACTTATTACGCATGAATTTGATCCAAATTGACTCTATAGTTTTGAATTTCCACCACAACTTACAAAATAAAGAATTAGACATATCATGTACCCATCTGAATCCTAATCCTCCCTTACTCTCAGGAAGACACAAATTCTTCCATTTCACTCTATGCCTTTCTCTTCCTCCTATTGTATTTCTACAAAATAATTTAGCAAAAGCTCTATGAATTGCATTCATCACATTAAGGGGTGGGTTCATAAAACAAAGATTATGAATAGGGACACTTTGGAGAACATGTTTTATTAGGATAACTCTACCACCCTAATAGAGTAATTTACCTTTCCATCTTTGTAACTTACTTGTTATTCAAGCTATCAGAGTATTTTAGTATTCCTTCTTCTTTCTCATGTTGAAAATTGAGCAACCCAAGTAGGTAAATGGAAATCATGCCTCAAAATCCTTGTAGCTACCCAAACCATCACTATTGTACCATTACAGACTCCCCTATGAGAATAAAGAGCACTTTTTTCTCTATTGATGTTTTGCCCTGACACATGTTCATAATTTTCTAGAGTGTCTATGATCCTCTTCAATTTTCCAACTTCTACTTGACACAATATAATCATATCATCTACAAAAGCAAGATGATTTATCTTAGGGCTTCCTCTTGGCATCCAAAACATCGGAAATTGTTTCTGTGTTAACAATGATTTCAAATTTCTTAATAACACTTCAGCCGCTAATATGCTTAAAGTAGGAGATAATGGATATCCTTGTTTCACACCCCTGGAAGATTTGAAAAAAACTTTTAGGTTGGCCATTCAATTAGACAGAATACTAATTATTAGCCACCAGTCTATAGACCATGTCAAGTAATTCTTCACAAAAACCAATCTTTCTTAGTACTTTTGCAAGAAATAGCCACTCCACCTTATCATATGCTTTCTTCATGTCTAACCTCATCACCATATTTGGAGGCTTTCTTCTTTTTCTTATTTCAGATACAATATCCCATAATTCTTCAATGAATTATCCTTGAAAGTATCTTATTCACAAAATTACAAAGGGAAATGGGTCTCATATCATAAAAAGTGTTCACCACCAAATTTTTTGGTAGCACTACCAAATTAGAATGAGCAATGAACCTTGGCAATTCAAATCCACAAAAGGAATAATTTACCATGTTATGAATATCTTAACCTATTATATCCCATGTAACTTTATAACATACTCTTGTAATACCACTTAGTCACCCAACACTATCTACGTTGAGTCCCACCACTGCCTTTTCACCTCCTGCATATCAAGTGGCTTTTTAAAATAGTCATTCTTCTACTGATAAACCACTGATGGCAATTATTCTAATATTGAAAATCCACTTCCCCCTTTTTAAAATAATCATTCTTCTAAGGAAAAAATCTTGTGTTTCTCTCACAATCTTTAAACCATTCAAAACTAGATTTTTGTCTCAAAAACTCCTCCTCCCTTTTGAATTATAAGGTTAGCTCATCTTGAGTCTTTTGTATATTTGCTCTATTAGCTGCTGAAGGATCCTACTCAAACTTCTTCTCCCTTAATTTTAATACCTCCTCTAATGTTGTAATTTCCTAGAATATGTTACCAAATTGGTTCTTGCTCTATTCTTCTAAGGCTATCTTAGTTCTTCTAATCTTTTGCTAATGTATTAAAAATGGAATTACTTTTATATCCTGCTACCAATTCTTCCTTACCAACTCCAGAAAGGAATTTTCTTTATGCCAAAAATTTAGAAAATTGAATGATCTGCTAAAATTCTCCTAAATAGTACTGAACTTCAACAATAAAGGTGCATGATCAGAACCACTTCTGAGTAAATTTTCCACCTCCATCACTCGAAATAGTCCATCATCACTTCATTACTTAAAACTCTATCTAATATTTTGAAAATGCAGTCTCTATCTGTCCTTCCATAACACCAAGTGTATTTTCTCCCTTTATAGCCATTTTTCTCTAGATTACACACATGAATACAATTATTAATATCAGTTATTTCTGCCAAAGTGACAGGAAACCCTCCTAGTTATTCCTATTCTCCCGTTGTAACATTGAAATCCCCTCCCATTAGCCAAGAATCATTTATTAGGTCAGATAATCCACCCAAAGAGTCCCATAAATCTAACCTTTTAAAAGAGGAACACTTTGCATACACCTGAGTAACATAGACAAAAAGCCCTCCTTCTTTATTCTTTAGCTTAAGTGTCAACTGTTGCTCTTCATTGCTACTAATATTGTATTCTACTGTAGAGTCCATAAATCCCTATGTCTTGCCAGATGCATTGGCTATGTTATGTTGCATTCCTAGTCTTCTTTTATATTCCTCAATAGTGGAGCTTTCCAGAAAATGATTCATGAGACCTATAAAACAAAAGTGATACCTCCTATGCATTGTAATTAACCTTGTAAATGGTTTTTGGGTAGTAACTAATCTTATATTTCATATCAAAATATTTATTTTGTATTTAATTTTGTTACCTGGCTTCTTGTCTGCATTGTGGATTCAGGTGGTTTCTTATATTATTTCTTAGCTTTCCATGCTTAGAACTACACATTTGCACCTTTGTTGGGGATAAATCTACTTTATGTGTTACTTACTTAATATTGTCTTCAAGGTCCTCCTCATCCAGATCAGCATTGCTTACATTGGATATCTATATCTATTTGCCCACTTCTATTACAAAGGGAACTACCCCCTCCATAATTAGGTGATCTGTTGAAGTGTTATTTTACTCTACCATCATCAGATCATTACCCAATTCTTGTTGTTCCTTCTCAATTTTTTCCCCTTGCATATATTGCATGTTCGTGTGACCCTATTGGTTTGCTTGCAGACAACTTTCATCTTCTGTTGTTGTATCTTCCTCTGCTCCTTGATCTAGTTTTTCATACTTTTGAGTCTCTCTCTAAATTATCTCGCCTTTTATTGTCTCGGTTTTACCAAAACATTTATTCACATAATATTTTGTAGATTCCCTTGTATTGCCTTCACTTTTGACTTTAGTATGATCTGTTTCTCCTTCTTCAACTTCTTTAAATACTTTGAAAGTGTTGCAATTACTTATCTCCTTCTATTCTTGATCAATCTCCCATACTACATGCCCATACTTATCTTTTTAATATTTGCTTTCCCTCGGTAGCCACTTATGCCCGTTATCTATATGTCCTAGACCTACTGTATTTTGTGAATTATTTCGACCCTGATTTTTTCTTTGTTTTGCTCCTGCTTCTCCTTTTGTTTTAAATTTATTAATTCCAAATGAACATTAAAGCAAGTTGTTTCATCATGACCTTCTAATGAACACTCATTATAGTATTTAGGCATATAATCATAATGAACACTGACCCATTTAGACTTTATAGCACCTGTAAATTCATTTTTCTTATTTATCTTTGACCTTTTAGGACGCCTGGCCATCAAATCCACCTCCACTTTCACACTTGCACAACTGCGACTTGTTTATTTCCTGTTGGCCATATCCAATGTTAGAGGCTTTCCTACTACTGAGGATATCGAGAAAATCTCCTCTATTGCAAAGAAATTAGGATGTAGATCAAGAAATCAGATCCATGCAACTCCTATTGTGGTTTCAACATATGGTTCAAACCATGGATCCCATATGATGGTTCTTATTTGCCAGTGCATATCTTTAGCCTTAATTTAGAATGTTGCTTTTTATAATATTTGCACATAATCATCCAATCCATTCAGAAGAATAAGTGCATGTCTTACATTTAGCCCCATTTTATTTTACATGTCTTGTTTATTATCATTTTGGGTAAATTTGTAGTAACTAGAATACGCATAAGATTTAAAGCCTATAATTTGCACCTTATGGATTTGATCCCAACTCTAGTTGGGTTGTTTGACACTGACCACCTCACCTCTAAATCATGGAAGTAAGTTGAGCATTATCACTTTACCTTTAAGAATATTGTCACTCAATATATCATAGTGAAAGGCTCGTCATGCATCATAATAATCAAAATAAATCTAAAGTAAATAGAAAACTAAAACTAAAACTACATGATAATCCATGAAAATGTGGGCACCATCAGCGTATCCAAATATAGCATCCCAAAACAGAAGAAAAACAGCTTCCATAATGTCATCACAACAACATAAAAATATCCAGAAACACATCAAAACTAATACAAATATAGGAAAAGGTACCCCAACTGAAAGGCTAGATGTGTCCCAACTACATAATCAATTAAATCATAGACAAAAGGTAAGGAACCTCCCTGAATCTGCATTAGGAGTTTTTCTCTCCCACAGACTCTGCACCATCACCACCGGCATTATCAACTAACCAATTTGCATGGGCCTTGTCATCACTCACCAAACTAGGTGAGGGTAGTCGATCATTGGGTTTGAGAAACTTGAATATTCCCTTTACCCCTTTCCATATATTTCTAAAGCATTTATCTCTCTTTTTCTCTCTCTTCACCATCTTCTCGTGTGAATTCTTGAGGTACCTATGTGATGTATCTGAGGATGAATAAGATTTCTCCAAGCTAGAAACTATGGCCCCTTGCTTCTAGTGCTCCTCTAGATATATCTCATAATTTGACTGAGCTATGTATGAATGGAGAGCAGTGGAGGACTCTCCCAGTCCCAGAGGAAATCTGGACAATAGCTCCCTAACCACCCGCATCTAACCTAAGATGTCATCAAAGGGGTTGGCAGATAAAGATCTACAACAGTCTGTGTCCTCCTTGGTCAACATGCCTAAGTCCACCTTCCTTTTTTTTCTCTGACATGGGGCACTCTCACCTTGGAATTTTAGTTGGAAGATGTGGGGTCCTTGGTGTACCCAGGTATCTGTAGCATAATACTCCACCTCTCCACTCTAGCAAAGCTTAGAAATAAGGGAATGATAAAGAAGAAGCGTACCTCCTTGGTTCTTGAAGTGCCTCAACTATAAGAGAACAATCTCACCTACATTCAGAGTAATGTAAGAAAGAATGCAAACCACCATCCGCACTCGCAAATCTATCATAATAGTCATGTGAGTGCACGATGATACTTTATTACATATCATATTAAGACAAAACCTTGCCTCAGCTATGAAGTCATCAATCAAAATATCTCTCTTAGTGGTGGCCCAGATAACTTTTTTGCCCGAACAAAATATATTGGCCATTCAGGTCCCTGTCTCGCATCCTTTCACTTGGAACTATTCTATGTCAGCATCCAGGAGCCCATATATCTTATTAATCTGCTCTACTTCGTAGTTCACTTGCTTACCCTGAATTGTCATCACTGGGTTTGTGAGAGAAACTATGCTAAGTTTCGCATAGAACTCACGTACTTAATGCTCATTGACATAGCAGGGGTCCATGGAAAAACACATTCACTTGGAAGCAGTGAATTAGGCGTGAAATGTTGGGAGCTTCTTCTCAACATTATCAAGGAAAATACCCCTTTACGGAAGTAAATTTGTTCTTGATAGATCACTGTAGTAGAGGTTATGGCATTCGGCGATCGTGATCCTGGTGTTTTCAAAATCTCCCATATTTTCGGCTTATACCTATAAGTATTACAATCCAGATCATCATTAAGAAGATAACACAAAAATGATGCTAGATTAATTTGTAAAACTCATATGGTAGTGTTGTAGAATGTTTTGGAGTGAGAAATGATTGTATGGAAATTTTGGCTGCTACAGACGACTTCACTCAAGTATGGTGATCGCAGAGAAATACCTGTGATCGTGGTACCATGATTGCGGTTATCGAGACTGCGATCGCGGTACCTGAGACCATGGTTAACAATTCTACACAACATTGAAAATAAATGATTTTAACCCCAAAATTTTTGTTCCAACTTAGGCACATAAACATCATTATCAAGTAATTTAAGTAAAGAATACATGATTATACCCCATCTCAAAGAAACTAACATGAAAATCGTTGGGCCATTGAATCAAACACATGGTGTACATGCTAATTTAGACAATTTTAGACCTAAATCAGGGTACTTAAGACTTCCGCATTGGTGTGTACACAAACTAAAACAGCTAATCACCACAGTACTAAAAAACAAACATAGATTTCATGTTAAAAAAACCATTTCAGGCCTTTTCCCAAACTAAAAGTCCTAAGCATAACAATACATAAAAAAACTAAGGTAATTTGGCACAACATACCAAGTAGCTAATGAAAGGTGATATTAATAAACACTTGGGCACTCTATACAATGCAAAAATTTGGAGTGGATTTGAGATAGGTGCATGTGGAAAAAAGGCAGTCGGATGGTTATTTAAACTAATGCAACCTTAATCGTGGTCCTAGTTCCACGATTGCGTACATGCATTATCCATGATTATGGTACCATGAGCCACGACTGTAATAAGTAAGACAAAAAATAAGGTCTCTTGCACTCTTTTGTTCAGTCCACACATGCCAATTTCAGAGTTCTCTTTATCAATTTCATTCAAAACTCCCCACATCATACCTTTTTCATAGATTATGCAGGAACAAATGCAAAAATAAAATCTATTCTATCATGAATAATAAAAGGATACAACGCACTTTTAGTTTCTTAATGGGGTGCCTCCCATCGAGCACTTAGTTTAATGTCTTTGTATGACGTCTCCTCAACTTCCATTTTTTCTTTCACTTAGAAGATTTAAATCTCTGTCCCAACTTTCATTCATGATGCATTGAGCGAAAGAGGTACAGAAAATTTAGATCATCAAAGATAAAACTTGGAAGATGAGACGAAATGACAAGGGAGCTTCTATCTTGCCTTTTTAAAGACTTGAACCTTTTATCTAACTTCACATCACTATTCCAGTTTGGCTCATTGGGTAAAGGTGTACACATCAGTAGGACACTAATTGTACATATGAAGTTGAGTTTCATGTTCATTGATGGTAGGGCATCTATATGCTCTTTTGGAATGTCAAATCCCAAAATGTAAGGATGGTACCCTTCTCCCCACAATCAATTATTTGCCTAGGTAGATGAATTCTCATCACATTCTCTAAGTGTAATGTTGAGAAGTGGTTTGAATGAGGCCTTACCCCTAATTCTAATGTTTCCTCCTCCAAAATACTTCACCCTGAAATGCACTAGATTCATTATAAGAAATGTGCTTTGATTTTTCTTTTGACTCTTGTGTTATTTCCCTTATTTTGACATTTTCACCATCATTTGATTAGGTAGATAGGAAAATTACTGAATATTCTTCGCTACCAAGCTCATCATCATAGATTTGTTTTTCTTCTTAATTAGCCTCCCCTTAGGAAATGGGCAAGGTAGTCGATTTGCAAGTTTTGTTTCCTTGCCCATTTCCTTTATCTTGACAATTTCACTTCTGAATGCCTCATTGGATTGATCCATTTATGGCACATTCTCCTCCGTTGTAGTTACCCGATCAAAAATAGTTTGAAGCATTATTTCAAAACTATTAGATCTAGTATGTTGCTCTTCCTTCTTCTCCTTATAATATCTATCAAACTCATAAGAAGAACTAGTAACTCGGTAAGCATAATAAGGGGAGGGGCACTTGGACAATCACTCCAATATCCATCTCGACCACCACATAAAGAACAACCATACTCCCAATAGGATCGAGATGGTGATTTTATCTCTCTTCCGGGAGAAAATTCACAATCTCCTCCAAGTGAGGTCCATTATAATATGGACATAGATCATTATGATTGGTCTTCCACCTACAAAAATCATATTTGTCGAAAGATGTCATAGAGTAAAGTGAAATAAAATAAAAATCTACCTAACACAAGAAATAAAAGAAAATCATGAACAAATATATATATGTTTGAATTCAATCAAGTAATCTAGAATTCTAAACTAACTCAATATGCCAAATTGCTCCCCGGCAACGACACCATTTTTTATAATGCTTAACTTACCTGTCAATTTTAAGTGAAAGATGGTCATTGTAAATGTATTTACCCAACTTTGGAGTCGGGATAAAATCCACGAGGTATAATGTGAATGTGGATTAAATTAGTTTGGAACGATAAATACTAGCTAAATTTAAACTACTAGTACAAAAAAGATAAAAAAGGGGGTTGGAAAATACCACAATTAATATTTCTTTTTGGTTTTTTCGTGTAAAAAGTTAGGGCTATGAATACTTAGAGTCTAAACTATTAGGCACGGATATTGGGATTATACTTTCCTTGGGGTAAAATATGCATGGAGACATAATAATTCGGTACATGTTCTAATTGATTATAATTTGGTAGGCTATGTTGTATGTCTTTGGGGCTGGTTTGTCAACATAGACTCAAAGATTTCACTCATTGGCTCATTCGAGTACCTAACGAGTGTGTCAAATAAAGCCACCCAATACCTAAATTAGACATCCCTATTTCTAGTATGATACCGAAGGAATAGTCAACTTCACAATCACTATTATGTCAAAGATAGTGAAAATTTAGCAAACTATTCCAAAAATTGTCTACTATTACTTTGGTTCCCACATTCCTCTTTCAAGTATTATATTGGTTCCTAATATTCACCCAAGCCCTTCTTTCAAAAACTAATTGAGCTTTCAAGAGATTGGGATTTTCACCAACAAACCCATTTGAGTATTTGGGGTTTTCACCCACAAATCACAACTAATTTAATCAAGAAACGATGAAACCCATCAATCAACACATTAATATATGCACAAATAAATCACAACCTACATCCAATTGGAAAATATTCTAGCATAATTCCATGATGAAAAATTAGCTACTCGTAAGATAAATATGTAATGATTTTACCCAAAATCTTCATTGATTTGATTTGAGAAAATCTAAGTTAATGTTACTTCAAACTATGAGATCCAACAAATATTCAATGGGGGTTCATTAAAACTTCACTTGGAAGCGACTCCAAAGTATTCTTTATCAAAAATTTATACAATATTTTCTTCTCTAAAAATGGAAGCTATCACACTAGTACAATGTCTGAAAATTGGGAAAGATGGAATATAGAATGAATGATTCCTTTTGAATCTTTATTTTTGTCAAATTTGGGATTATCCTTGTGCATTTACATTTTTTCCCTTGTGTTACATTATTTTTCTAGGCCGCGATCACATAGGTTGACCCTATTGAAAGACCTACATCGCAGCTCTCAGACTACAACCGAAGCAACTAAGGTTTTATCTACTCTAGGTCTTCAGTTGTACTTCTTTTCTTCCTTCTGATTCTTTTTAGCTCCAATCCACATCTTTCCATCTCATCAACAAATGCCATCAAAATACGGAAATTATTGCATTAGATCACAATAATTTCTCATTTATTCATTCAAAACATGGTAATGTGCATGAATGGTAAGTTCAAATGAGTGGTAAAATCACCTTTCATCAGCCACTTCTTAACTGCCTCAACTTTCTGTGGATCCACCTTGATCTCCGCTCTAAAACCAACTTTCCTAAGAAAGGTTACACTAATTAGCAAAAACTTACCCTTAGAAAACCTTACATATAATTTCTAATCCGTAAGAGTTTGCAACATAATTTAGACATGATTGACATGATCCCCCTCACTCTTAGAGTATACCAAGAATTCGTCAATGAAGACTATGACAAACAAATCTAAAATCATCCTTAAAAACCAATTTATATGATCCATGGAAGCAGTCGGAGCATTAGTCAACCAAAATTTATAGCAAAAAACTCTTAATGATCATACCGGGTTCATAAAGAAGTCTTGGGAAAATCAACATCCTAAATTTTCAATTGATAGTAGCCCAAATGATGATCAATCTTAGAGAAACACCTTGGACCCTGAAGCTGGTCAAAAAGTTCATCAATCCTAGGAAGAGCTATCTTGACACTTAAAATCCTTTAGTTTAGCCAGAGCTATCTTATAAGGAGGAATAAGAATAGGATGTGTATTCGATAGATAATAAATCCCAAAATCTATTTCCATATCAGGAGGAATTCTAGGAAGATCATCGAGAAACACTTTAAGAAAATCATTAACCATAGGTACAAAGTGTAAAGAAGGATTTTAAGAATTAGGATCCTTAAAATAAACTACCGAACACAGACACCCCTAGGAAATCAACTTCCGATCTCTGAGATAGGAAACAAACCTCTCTTTAGGCACTAAGGAACTCCTCTACCATTCAATCACAGGTTTATTAGGAAATTGAAAACTGACCTTTCAAGTATTACAATACAGAGAAGAATAGGATGAATAAATCTAATCTATCCCCAATATTACATCAAAGTCTAGAATATCAAGATCTACTAAATCCACCAATGTCTCCCTATGAATGATGGACACCACACAATTCCTATAGATTTTTCTAGCAATAACAGAATTACCCACTAGAGTAGCAACAAAAATAGGATCAAAAATTCATTAGCACCAAAACCAAACTATACAACCATATAAGAGATCACAAAAGATAGGATAGAATCTTGATCAAGCAAACAAAAAACATCAACTCCCAAGCAATCTTCCACACACGGGATTGCCGTATGGTGTGCTCAAATCAGCCCTTCCATTTATGTTCCTGCGCCCTCAATGCGACCAAAGCTTGACTCTTAATGTATTTACTTTGAATGATGTCATCAAGAGCTATGATGGTCGTTTATCTCATATCATAAACCAAAATGTGTTTTAAACATTAAGAACTTTATACCCTTAAGTAAAAATACCAATCTTCTTACGGTGACCGCTGAGGGAATCAACTCCACCTTATAACCACCATTTCTAAGCAATTTGCAATATTGGGTTTTCCAAGACCTATACTAATGGCTTTTCCAAGCCCTACACAACTTGAAACACTCCCAATGTAGCTCAATAAAATGTTTCATAAATATTCATCCTCCAAGAAACTAAGTGAAATAACCCTAACATGTTCTATTTATATTTTACTACAAGACAGGTAAAAAATGACCATAATGGCCTTAATGGGGGACGCCTATAATATGTAATAGAGTGGTTACCTTGGTGTGTGTAAAAGATCCTCTTTACACTTCAATACTTGTATTCTTCAAAGTCAAGTACCAATCAACCTTCCACACTTGGGATTGCTCTATGGTGTACTCAAATCACCCCTTCCATGTATGTTCCCACGGCCTCAATGCGATCAAAGCTTAACTCTTCATATATTTACTTTGAATGATGTCGTCAAGAGATATGATGGTCGTTTGGATCATATCATCCTCCCCTTCTTGAAAAGGATTCGACCTTGAAACCAAAACCTTGCAAGACCAAGGAAAGGACAAACACATATAATATCCTCATGACATGAGGGTTAGAATTAGCATAACAAATAACATTATCATGCCAAGGTGGTACATACTTGTTATATAACCAAGAATCTTTCGCGCTAAGAATTAGAAACCAATGGAAAAATGCATAAAGTAGTCAGCTATGGAAAACATCATCTCTACACACATATAGAAAAAGGGTTTCACACAAATGGAGTTTGTCCAAATTAGTTTCAAAAGAAGACTCTCTTCTTGACCTATAAGTGATAAAACCTTGGTCAAGAATGGAAACATATAATGGTGAACTCTCATGGAACCTTTCATGGCTCCCCTTATATAAGGACCCTTCCTCATGGTTAGAGTTCTTTCCCTTGCACAATATTGGTCCCTTAAGTTGATTGTGAATCTCCAAGAAAGACGTTCCATTATTGGGAAGGATACCAACATCCGCATTCAAACCTTGGTTATCATTTAGACCAAATAACAAGGTGGGTGTGCCAACATCATAATATCCACACTTGGCACCAGGGTCAAATTGAAAGTGTCCATAGACATGGGTCAAGACAATACTCCCCTTTCTCGTAATCTTTACCTAAACTACACATCATACTCTTTACAATGGCATACATATCATCAAAGGAAAATAGAGAGTAGAGAAAGATATCACTCAAATCAACTTCTACTAAGTTGTCCATATAAGTGTACTCACTACTAGTTTCCCAATCATCACCATAAGTAATCTCAACAATAAAGTTATACAAAGTAGAAGAAGAAGTACTTTCTAACATAACATATTCCTTACCCTTAAGAGTACTCTCATCTTTCAAAAAGAGATTTCCATCTTTAGGAGGAATGTTATCACACCATAGTTGGTTGGTATATAGGCTATAGCCTCCAAAACAAGCTATGTCATCAGCATCATTCTCACCACTAGGTCCATTAAGAGTGATTAAACTATCTTCAAATAAAACATTATACCTAAAGAGTGAAGGATCTATCCGACGGACAGATTTGGAACAAGCAGACTCACTCTCTATAAGTTCACTATTAAGTTTCAAAGATGTTTCACGTACATGATTATCCCTATGAGCCAACCAAACATTAGAATTTATACCACAAAATAGGATCACGAGTTCACCCCTATTTTGATGACCATCATTTTTAATTTCTTCACTCACTTGAATTCTATTAATTACAACACACATAACCTCAACTGGTGGACAATTTTTACACACGAGTTGATCAACACAAGTTTCACAAAATGCTGTACTTTTATTCAACATATCGGTTTCAAGACTAAATGGACATAAATTGACCTTACAAGAAGCGTCAATTTGGTCATCAATTAGATCAACTAGTACATCCACACTCACAACATGTACATCATCAACAAGAGGAAAAGAATCGTTAAACTCACAATTAAGTAACATACTACTCACACTCAATGGCTATTATCCATACAATTATCATTCACATGCACAAAAGTGTAAGTTTTAGCTATTTTACCTTGAAGTTCTTGAGTAAATTCTTCTTTGCCGTGTTGTGAAGGTCTTACACAAGCTTGGACAACAACTTCTCTTCGGCCTTACTCTCCTTCGCTTTCCATGTTGGTTCCTACATAAATATCCTTAGAAATAGAATAACAAATAAAGTTAGCTCAGTTTGGTGGTAATCTCCTCACTTCGCTCTACACATCCTCTCTTTTTTCCACTCTCGTATTACCACCTTTAACACCCTTACTTCTCTCTGTTTTTTGTCTTTCATAATCATTCATATTGGAGTAGGTGAACACTTCTCTTTCTGGCTTGGGCAGAATGTTTGTCATGATATGATTTACCCATTGTTCTTTTACAACATTAGGACAATTTTGCCCATTTGGAACTTTATGTTGTGAAAACCAATCGGTACCTAATCTCACATGACCATATGTCAAATGAAAAATATTGCACCACAACTCATCATGGTAATCAAATTGGGATAAGACAACCTTCACCCTCTCAGTAACCTTAAACTCGTCCAAGGTATATGGAACAAGTAAAGGTTCTCAAAATAACTCCAAATAGTCAACCATGGATGGAAAGATGTAGTTTCTATAACACCTATCATCTACCAAAATGAGGAAGCACGGTACCCAACAAATGATCACCTTTTCGGAGTGAACACTCCTTCTCGAATCAATAATGTAAGGCGCGTGAGTACCCTTCGTCTTTGGAGATGCATGCCTTTTTCTTCTCATGGTAAAACCTTCACTTTAGCTAGTATAACCACTCACACCACTTCAACCTTGATAAGAAGTACTACAAGGTGAAGAATATGAATTTTCACACTCCACATATGCACTCTCTCTATAACTCTCATAAACTTTCCAAATGAATGATTTACACCTAACTCCAAATCTAGGTTTGGTTTGGGTAGTGCAAGACTCCCCAGACGTCCTATTTTCATCATAGAAACAATCATAAGGAGCTATATCATCTCCATACTCAATATAAGCACTAGGTATTTCATACATCTTACTTTCTCTCTCGAAAAAATAACTTTTAAATTTGCTCGTGCTTTGATCATAGCTATTTTCATAGCCCCATAATCTCCAACATCATTGTAGCCATAAAATCCCTCACTACAATCATAGTCTTCCATGTAGTAGTCAAATAATCCGATGCTACCAAGATATATTCCCCTTATAAATTCTTGTACCTACAAAATAAAGAAACAAGATAAGTAGTAAAAGTGCCTCACCAACACTCATATGCACTCACCTTCATGATCTTCAGAATTGGAGTGGCAAATATTTAAAGTTGCTTATAGTTTGGTAGTCAATAAGATATCAATCCTACTTGGCTGTTGGAATAGGTTCTTGTTTGATTGACTCAAGACTCAAAAACAGAAAAACTTACGTTCAACCTTGAAATAATAAAACGCAATGAATCAAAACAAAAAAAGCACAGAAATAATGAAGACACGAAAGAAACTGACTCAAAAACTAACCTACAACTAAGTAGGTTATTACTAGTTCTTAGTTAGATCTAGAACCAAGAAATAAAACTAAAGAAACAAAGAAAAGAAACTTAGAATCTAAATTTGAGATTCAAAGTATTGTGGGATGTTGATGATGTGGCATTTTGATGACATAGAAGTTTGTTGATGTGGCAGTTTAGGTGACGAGGTAGATTTTTTTCCTCATTGACAATTTGAATTGGTCAAATTTAATTTGGAAGATTTGGAAATTAAGTTTTGGTAGGGGCAAGAAAGACTTTAGAGACTTCTTTGCATGTTTTTGGCAAAACACCTCTTTAAAGACCTTTTGGCTCATTCCTTTTTTGTAAGTCTTAGGAAGTGCTCCTTCTCTCTTTTGGTAAACAAGACATTTGAAAGTCGCTTTTTTCCCTTTCGCCTTTGGATGTCTTAGAGTCGTGTCTTTCAAGACTAACAATACGACACACTCTCTTTCTTAAATTTCTAAGATCAAAAATCATTTTCTCTTCAACAAAATATGAAGTTGGTGAAGAACAACAACTTTTTGAATCTTGGAATTCTATTGTTCAAGTTGGATCCCACTCATCAACAATATATTTTCAAGTTCAAACTTTCAAAAACAACATCAACAAGACATTTTTAAGCCACAATCTCAACCACAAACATTAACAACAATCTTTCAAGCCACCAATCCTCAAAAAACAACAACCTTCAAAGTTCAAAAAATAACTCAAAAATGGCTCAAAATTTTGATATAGAATCTATAAATGTTAGTGATGAAAGGACTAACACTAGAAATACTAAAACACCCAAAAAACACAAGAAAACTAGGCTTGAAATTTCGTCCTAAAGACAAAAACATGGACAGGTTACTATTTTTAATATTTTCAACTTTTCAACTCCTCATTTTTTTAATTTTTTAGTGAACTAGCCCAAGATTGATCTCGTGGAAACAAAATCAATGATGTCTCCGATAACAAATGTTAAGGGATGAGTTACAAAACACCAAAATCAGCTAAGAATCACCAAGGTAAGCCGAGAACAAGATGGCAAGACTCAAGACTCAAATAGGAAGTAACTCAATCCGAGAACAAGATACAAATAAACAATAATGTAAAGATAGATAAGATGACATAAGGGCTTATGAAGAACAAGAACCTATACGTTTATCAAACGTAGAGACCCTTAAAATCTGCAAGTACAAATACCAATCTTCTTATGGTGACTTCTAAGGGAATCAACTTTACCTCACAACCACCGTTTTTAAACAACATACATTATCAACTTTTCCAAGCCCTACACTAAAGATGGCTTTTCAAAGCCCTAAACTAAGAACTACACTCAAAAAGAGAGAACTTTCGATGTCTCAAATATCCATTATAAAAACTAAGTGAAATAACCCTAATATGTTCTATTTATATTATATTACAAGACAATACAAAAATAACCATAATGCCCTTAATGAGGGGCGTCTTTGGAGTATAATAGAGGGGCTACCTTGGAGTGTTTAGAGCTCCTCTTTACACTTCAACGCTTGTATTCTTCAAAGGCAAGTCCCAAGAAACCTTCCACACATGGGATTGCTTTATGTTGTGCTCAAATTGGCCCTTCGATGTATGTTCCCGCACTCTCAATGCGACCAAAGCTTGAATCTTCATATATTTACTTCAAAAGATGTCGTCAAGAGCTATGATGGTCATTTTGCTCGTATCACTATGGTACTACCGTATATCCTTTCCTTCATTTATTCATATTTTATTTTCAATTCTTCGTGTTGTATATCGCTAATATCCTTCTTTTTCCCTTTATCCATATAGTGGCCTTGGATATATAGTATATCATTTATATCTATTGTATTTAGTTAGAATAGGATAGTTTACCCTGATAATTCCTTAGTCTTTTTATGTTAGAATCTTACCAGACATGGGATTTTATTATGTATTGGTATTTAATTTATTTATTCTGCATTCTTTTCCTTATATTATTGAGTAGTCTGTTACTAGACTTTTGGACCAACGGTTGGCTTGCCTACTGGTTGGTTATTGAGGGTGCCATCATAACCTAAGAAATTGGGTCTTGATAGGAATTTAGTTATATTCCTATCCTAAATGCAAATATTAACTTCAATACCAATCTATTTAAGATCCCACTCTAGATATCCCATGTATGATTCCTCATTCCAAGCTCATAATACAAATACATATTAATCCTAAGTGTCCCAAATCTATAAAATAGTAAGAAAAATTATATATAAACAATTAACAATGACAGTAAAAATAAAAGAACTTAAATATAATCTTAAGTAATCATGTTTTTGGCGTCATCCTTAGATGAGGGTGTTTATCCGCACATAGTCTTACAACAAAGTGCAATATGGAAATGTATAAAAACCAAAAGTAAACTAAAGAAAATATTAATAACACTAATTTAAGCCTACAAAAGTGTATTTAAATTCCCCAAAATTATTCCCATATGTGTACAACAAGATAGAAGTATTCTATTTATACTAGGACAAAAATTGGTTGTTTTGTGACCTTGGGCGTCTCACGCTGGTGGTGCTCCATGTTTTGGGGTGTGGAACGCCCCTAAAGAAGATTTACACTATTTTGGAAATATTTATTTTGTGTCTAATGTCATTTCACACCCTTATCTCAGAGGACCAAGGTCGTGACATGCCCATATGCTCTGAAATTCTAGATTTCGTCATCGATAGATCAATTATTTTGCCATTACATTCTTCACTTCTTGGGTGTCTCTTAACTTAAAATTCAGCTTATTTATCTTCCCCAAATTGATATTAATGACTCATAAGTACTCCAATAACATCAAATAAGATGAAATAGTGAACACAACACAACAGAATCCATTAAGATACACTAGAACAACAGATAGCTCAAGCTAGTAACACTAGTTTTCTAGTTTAAACTCTAAGTAACCATATTGATTCTAAACTTGTTTGAAACACAACATAAAAATTACAACCATGTAGTTAACACATATATGCCCAATTATATGAATATATCATTACACATACAAGAAGTCAACGAAATAAGGCTAAACAAACATAGTTTATGATATTTAGTTAGTGATAATAAATAAAAATTTATCTTAACAGTTCCAATATTATTCAAAACAATAGGAAAATATTGTTCTCACAACTTTTTTTACCATCCCTTGAGTTCTTAACAATAATACATACAAAATTCTCTACCAAAACCTTATACATAAAGAGGGACAAAATTGAGGAAATGACCTAACCTCTAATTCTTAAATTTATTAACTTATACTCCTTCAGACTTGAATCTTTTCTTCAAGTTGAATAAAATAAGAAGAGAAATCCCTAAGAAGTTAAAGTGAAATAAGACTGCCAAGCTTGGAGAAAGAGTTGCTGCTATCCAACACTTCAAACATAAAGAACTAAATTTTCATAAACATAAAGAAATAAATTTCCATTACTTCCCATGGTAGAATTAATCAAAAGTCATAATTATTATCATATAACTTGGATAAAAAAGAGGAGAATTTCTTGAATAACCTTAGGAGAATTTCTAGGCAACTATTATAAGCTAGGCATAAATCTCAATTTTCTGTATAATAATTAAGAGAAAATGAACTAAATTCAACACTATATGGACCCTTACTTTACCGCCTCTTTCCACTTCATTTATGACCATAATTACCTAAGTAGGTGATGCACCTACTTGGTCATTTTTAATTTCATTAAATATATAAGTAAGTGATGCACCTAATACCCAATATTTAACCTATAAAACTTAAAGAGATGATTCACCTAATTGATATTTTTAATTAGTCAAATAGTCTAAGTGGGCGGTGCACCTAATTGTCACCTACTAGCTCAATTTAGTCAATTAAACACATTTTTTTTATCTTCTTTCCTTAATCTTAATCCCCTTACTTTAACTTAACAATCACCTCTAAACTTTAATCTCAAATACCACCTTACTTCCTCGAGTTTAAATGAATTAATTTACGTTAACTTAGTCATATATGTATTGAAATGTATGGGGTTTTACCATTTATTTGATTTAAGCATGGCTTTTAAAAGAAAAACCTACCATGTTCTTCAAACCCTGTGGTCTATTAGGGTTTCATTGATGATAAGGGATACAAGTTTTCATAAAAAAACATCTGAAATATCTCATAAACTCATGAAATATATCAAAGTAATCAAGACATCAAATATTATATAGCTGAAAGGCGCGGAAATCAAGAGCTAATATTCCACAAAATATAGATGTCTTTTATAACATTCTTGGCCATCAAATATGTCATTAGGATGTCCAAATAATTTTATGCTACAAAAGTATATTACTAACAGTCCTCAAATAAAAAAAATTACAAGAAAAAGATCAATGGAAACATAAAATTTTATTTACAATTTTGCTAAATAAAATCACTATTTTTTAGTATATGTAAAATTTGTCGCAAATAAATTGACACTCCCCATAGGCTTAAATCTATTTTTCCACTTTTCTCTCAATAATTAGATTTGAAAATTTTTGAGATAAATCTGATGATGGCCTTAAAGGAGATCATCAACATTGTGAGTATCAATATCTATGTTGATGATAGTGAAGAAAAAGATCTTCAATAATAGCGCAATCTCTAGAGATGACATCTTTTGTTCAGTTGTTTATCCTCAAAGCTAAAAAAATTGCAAAGATAGAAGATCCATTTTTTGGGTAACGCATGTCACATTTTTTAGTTTTGACAAATTTAGACTCAGACAAATCTTGAAATGTATTTGGAGGGGGGGTTGTGGAATTTATAAACATAAAATTTTTTTGATTAACGTCATTACTCTACAAGACAAAATCAATCAATGTTTCTCAACCTCTAAATTTTGTTAGGATTATTGGAGATTACTCTACCCTAAAATCTAACTTTCGCCTATAAAAAGGGATAAATATTTAAGTAAAAGAGCATTTGAATGTCCTTTACACTCTTTGATAATTGCAAAGAGTACAAGATATTAAATATTGTCTTTCTCAAAGATGAGGTGATCAACAGGTAATCTTTCTCAAGATCAATCCAACATTCTTGTTGATCAAATACATCACAAGAAATTCAAAATCATCCTAGATTCGAGATTCTCTACTAACAACCCTCAAATCACAAAACATTTGGGAGAGAAGAATCAAGATAACACATACAATTTTACTTACAATATTGACAAATAAAATCATATTTTTATTTATTTTATAGTTATAATTTATTTTTCACATTAGGGAAAACTTGTTGCTAAATGGCATTGTAACGTGAATAATAATAAAGACACGATTATGTGATGATGTCAATGCCCAAACTCTAAAATATTGGTGGAACCTAATTTAATCCAACCATAGGTAAGCCAATCCATACCCCAAACGATAAGTAATAGAATA